>NW_021220770.1:0-1025 GCF_002162155.2 Triticum dicoccoides
AAAAAAAAGAGCGAAAAAAAAATTCAGAGTGTGCTTTTCCCTTGTTTACGTGTCGCGCCGTGATTTTGTTGGTGTTCTAGGCTCGCGTCTCTAGCACAGTCTAGCCTAGGACCAGCACAGTACCGTCGTTGAGCGTTTATTCAACTTTGCATCTCTGAATTGATTATTGCTGACCCTTTTTGCTACCATACTATAAGCCTTCCCAGCTCCACATACATCTACGTCGTGTGTTCGACTCTCCCTGGTAATCGCTCTATCCAAGCTTTGAGAGTTTTTGACTACAACGGTTGCCGATCACCGCCTGCTGCTGGGTAAGAACTGGTAAGAATTTGAGATTTGCTTGACGGATTTGTGATACACCACCACCACTTCTTAGTAGTCTGTAGGATCATATTCTTGTGTGTTTCTATTGCTGCTAACGATGCCAGGATCACAAGCCGACGAGATTGACTGGGAGAACTTATCGAACAAGGAGCTTCATGATAAGTTTCAGCAAATGATGACTGAACAGGTACAAGATGTGCTGAACAATTTTGAAGAGGCCATGGAGAAGATCACTGGCCTTGAGAAGATGTTCGAAACAAAGCTCGATAACAGATTTAATGAACTGCTTGCGCGTCTTCCACCACCGGCTGCACCTGTCGCACCTCTGCAACAACAACAACTACGCCCCCTTCCGAATCAGTATGGACGAGCACAGCGTGTTCCTATTGAGCCAGGACAAACTTCTGGTGCCGCTGCTACTGCTGTTGGTGCTTCTTTGGCTCCTGCTACTGCTCCTGCTGGTACCCAGGAGGATGATGAGTATGCGGGTGATTATGAGGATGAGGTTGATCAAAATCAGATCTACGAGCAGCCACCAGCACCACCACCAGCAGGTCGACCTCAGGTATATATTCGTCATGGTAGGCCTGCACCACCACCTCAGGTACGCGATGATGTCCATATTCCTAAACTGAAATTGAATATTCCACCATTTGAGGGTAGATATGTTCCTGATATATATCTTACTTGGGAGTTAGAAA
>NW_021220771.1:0-1604 GCF_002162155.2 Triticum dicoccoides
CGCCCCATATCCTCTTCCCGCCACATTTGATGTAGTAAATATTTTTTCCTGGTGCATTCGGTGGCGGGGATCTGGCGTTTCGGAGTGACACATCCATGAGCGGGAATTCTAGAACCAGAGATTTTAGGGATTTTAGGAGGACGTCATATGTAGCTCGCACTAGTGCAGAATGATTTCGAGAGAGAGTTAGAGGCTGACCCTACAATTTTTACTTTAATTTTTCCATCGAATTGTTTCCGGTTCACCAAATCAATTCTTGTCTCTTTCTGAATTGCCTCTTTATTTCATGTAATACGTTTTTACAAGGTTGCAAGCTAACTTGACTTACAAAAACGTCTTACATTATGAGACGAAGGGAGTACATCCGGTTAATCACTATAGAGAACAATGAGTAAAACTCAGTTTTTATCCTGTTTGCAGCCGGGCGCACCGAATCTACCAGGTTTGGAATGAATTGTTCCAGGTTAAAAAAAAACCTCCAACTCTAGATCCGTATCGTCACGTACCAGGCAAGGGTTTTACTTGCTTCTGCGGTATACAATCTCCATATATGCCAAGTGAATCACGGCACGATCTCTTTGCAATACGATGCATACGGTGGCTTCCATGCGAATAAACCAAGATCGTTTCTCACACGGCCGGGCCTGCCAGCTTGCAGCGTAAAAGCACGACCGATGAACATCTTGTCCGGCCTTCAGAAATCAACCTGAGCAAAATCCGAAGGTGCAAACTCGCCGGCTGCCGGTACGATCGAAGCCAAATCATATGGGGATCAAGGTATCGTCTTTGCAGGTTCTTCTTCACCGGGTGCAGGCGCTGTTCCGAACTCCACCGGCAGACACACCATCGCTGGTTAACTTGCCAAGCGAGCTAGTCTGCAACATCCTGTCCAGGATACTGGAGAAGTCCGTGTGTCGGTTCCGATGCGTGTCAAAGGAGTGGCACGCCCTCATCTCCAACCCTGCCTTCGTCGCGGCGCACAATTCCCACGCTGAGCAGTTCCTCGTGGTGGCCTCCTTTTTCTGTCGGGGTCTATGAATGGCAACGTTGTGAGGGTGATCAGTGACACGCGTTGGTTATGGAGTCCAGTGTCCATGAGTCGCGATGACTTTGTATATGTCACCGGCTGTGGTCGGGGTGATGTTTTTGTCACTGGGATGATCGACCTTGAAGGTAACAAAGGCTGGGGTTTTGGTCGTGCCGTCCCGTTTGTCGCGTATAAGATGGTGCGCTTTCTAGACCACACTAATTGTGAGGTTATCACAATAGGGGGTGGTGTTGGGTGGAGACGGAGGAAATCACACCCACTACGTTACAAACAGGGACGGAGCTCCCATGTAGCCAATGGTGTCAATTGACACCAGTGCCTTCTGGCTTTTCAGCTAATAATATTAACAAAAATGCGTCTGAACCCAGCCCAAAAATTCCATTGACCCCAGCCCAGCAGCAGAGCAGCTAATCCCTAAAGCCTTAGCCCAATCCATTAAGTTCTAAAAAAATCAACAGCCTGCGGCAACAAACAATGACACAAGGCCAGGCCCAATGCGTACGCACATCTCTATGTATCAATTAATCGACGTACGCTACCCGGCTGTTGTACGCCT
>NW_021220772.1:0-2719 GCF_002162155.2 Triticum dicoccoides
TGAAGATGAGTAAGGAAGGCCCTTTCTTCCGGCGGGATCCCTTGGTGTGATCGCAAATATTTAGTCAAACATGGCTTGTCAACCAACGGGTGGTTGTGCTCGCTAACAAAGTAGATCACTTCCCATCTTCCATCTATTACCTTCACAATCATCTTAGCTTTGCAACCAGTTTGCACAATTTTATCTCTTTTTCGTTTCTTGCTCCTCTTTTTGCCTTTACTATCATCATCAAGAAAGACAATAGCCTCATCTTCATTCTCATTTTTTTCTTGCTCAACAATGTCATCTAGCACGGGAATCTTTTGTGCCCTTCCGTCATCAACATCAGGCTTCCGAAACTTGTTGCAAACAAACTGTTGTTTTATCAACTCCCCTGTTTTGAGATCCTTCCTTGAACTATTCATTTTGATTGAAAACCCCATTTGCAAGGAATATGCATTGTAATGCACCTTGGCATCTTCCAAAGTGTCGAACCTCATGCCCACGTAAGGCTCCTTGGGCTGTGACCAAGCTTCATCATCATTTTCAGCATCCAAACCATTACCAACAGTGCCACCGGTATCACCTGCAGCACCTGTGCCATCCAGGGTATGAGCATCACTCCCAGTTGCTATAGCTGCAGGTACTTGTGTACTGCCCGGAGCACGACCCCCATGACTTGACTGCCCATCTGCCTCCATTGCTTCTGTAGCAGCACCATCGACTCTTTGGATGATAGGGGGATTAGGTGATTCCGCCACAAATTCTGCATTTCCAGCACCATGTTGTGTACAGTACAATGGATCATCATTATTTTCAGCTGGTACTTCATTCAGATCAATCATTGTCAACCTGTTTTATTCATTGAGAATATGGGAAAAAGTAAAGCAAGTCAGCAGAGAGATGGAAGCAAGTAGCACAGTAAATACAGGCAAGCCAATAGCTCACACCACCAACCAAAGCAATTTTTACGTTGTTGAGGCAAGCTAGTACCACACTAAAATCAGGCAAGCAAACAACACAGCAACGCAAGCACACCAGATTCACAAGATAACAGTTGAACATAACCAGGCAATTCAAAGTGCACTATCAGGCAACCCAAACCATATAATCAGGCAAGTCAAACTATATATGTCAGGCAATATATTATTTGCAGGATATGCATAGAGCTTGCTTGAATGAACCATGTTTGTACATATAAACATAACATAGGCTTTTTGTTTTTTGTGTTTCATAATATATTTTCTTTTCTTCTTTTTCTTTAAATGCAGGCAACATTTGATTTTTGGGGAAGCAAGCATACCGCCATAGAAGTGCTACTTTTGAAGTGTCTTCAGGATGGAATTCACTCCCAATTCAGAGAGATTAGAGCATGTTTAGTGTTAGGAAAAACTTAAGCTAGAATTATGGGCATGTTAGTGTGTTAGAAAGAACTTAAGTTGACATTTTTAGGTTTCATCTTTTATAGCAGCAAGTTTGTGTGTCTTTGGATATGCTCAGTATGCTTTTTGAAGTAATGTTTCGCAGCTGAGATAGTTGTTGGTATATGTATTTTTTTGTTGGCTTTTTCCTTCTTTTGCAGGATGAAATACTAATAATTTTGCAACTGTATACTGGCAACTTTTCCAACTTTTTTTGGATCATGGTGAAGGATATGATACAACAAAGGTAATTTGTACTACGCAACTGTCTCTTGTTTTTTAGTTGCAATTTCAGTTACATTTATTTCTTCTAGTGTGTTTTCACTATCGTAACCAAGGAATAATGGAAACAAATGTCCAAGAGGAATCTTTTTTCTAGTTTCTTCAAGAGTTGCCTCGACATCATTATGCTTTTTTGCTTAATCCTATATTTGTAAGTTGCTCCAATAAGCCACATTGATGTCAGTATTCATTGTCTTATAAGTTTCAAAAGTGTTCATGTTTTTGCCATGGCATAAGTTTTCAAAGTTTTGTGCAGACATATACTTAATTGCCTCATTATAGCACTGTTTTTTGCTCAAACAGAATGTTTATTTTTTCACTGTTTTAAGCAATTAATAGAACCGGAACACGTCAGAAAGATCATGATCTGTTTGTTTCTCATCCTCTTATAAGCACTGTTTTGCTCAGTTGTTTTTCTTGCTCAAGCCATTATATTTTCCTAATTTTTTTGTCAGCATTTACTATCAGCACTTGCCTACAGATTTATAAATGTGTTCATATGCAACAGATTTGAAAATATATTTTGAAGCCTGGGAAGAAATATGATGCTTAATATCAGACTAAAATTGCCCAAATCAGGGGGCTAAAACTTGCCCAAACAGCAGTCTAAACATGCTTAACATCACAGCTTTTTTACACAATGTTTTGCACATCTGAAGCCTTACAGAAGAGGCAAATCGTGGGGAAAGAGGAGGGGGATCTGGAAGATGAGCCAAATCTGACCTTTTTGTCTTGTTTTTTTGCCTTTTTGCAAGGCAATCAGGAACCAGGCTCCTAGAGAAGAAACATCAATGAAGCCGCCATTGGTGGGCTGTGAAGGTTTGCTTTGGATCTGGAAGTGGTGAGGGGAAGGGGCGTGATGTCCTTCTTTGCTTGAGAGAGAAGAAGATGGGGCTGGTGAGGACAAAGGAGGAAGGAGATGCGCAGGGGTGGGGGAGGGATCGGGCAAAGGGGAGGACCAGGTGTTTTGACCGCTCGATGGGTGGCTGCGGGAATCGGGAGCGGGGGCCAGGTACTTTCCTATCCTGGACAGTGGG
>NW_021220773.1:0-406 GCF_002162155.2 Triticum dicoccoides
TCGGTAAATGACTGAAAAAATAGCAGATGATGTTAGAAAGTGTTGAAAATTGATGACGTCGCTTTGAATGGTGCATAGGAACACAAAAAAGTCTGTAGTTCAAATAATTTTAAAAAAATGAAGTGCCCGTGTAACAGATGAGTTCTCGTCCGAAACCCTGATACTCCGAAAGAGATTTTCCAGTTTGTACATGAAGTGCGTCCAGTTTTTGCCGTAACCCTCTCTACTATTTTGCACATGCTATGTGGGTGAATGATGATACCATGCCAAGTTTCAACATATTCAGAGTTCATTTTGTACTGATTTTCAATTTCACGATCATTTAGCTCTCTAAACAAATCGGTAAATGATTGAAAAATAGAAAAATTATGTTATAAAGTGTTGAAAATTGATGACGTCGCTTTGA
>NW_021220774.1:0-25343 GCF_002162155.2 Triticum dicoccoides
AATAAGAGCTTCACTTATATGTGCAAACTGAGTTGCAATATTTTCATGCCTTCTACTTCTTGTGCTAATTTTTTGGCTTTAGATTTTATGAATTATGCAAGTTACTCATCTATTCATGTGTCATATATGCAAAAATCAAGGGAAGTAAAAATGGATGACATATACATATACAACATGTACACCTTGTCTCTTTTGTTAGCCACATTTCAGATTAAGCAACGCCGAGGACGGCTTTATTTTCAAGAAGGGGAGGATGATGAGGACATGACTACCTTGGATATGACCAAAAATATTGCATATATGCATTTTTGTCAGGTGATTTCTAGTGCAAACTATTCAATAATCTATTTATGTTATCCAGAACAAAAATACTTCACACACTTTTGTGTTTTGTCTAATTGCAGGTGTATGGGACATTTGTACAATCCACATATGAAGATAAGGAAGAAAGACATTTTTATTTGCTGTCCAAAAAGTTCTCTCACGTCATTTTTGGCCCAAGAGAAGATAGAGTCCAAGTCTCTCACGTTCTGGATTCAGATTCGGACTGCACAGACATACCTGACTCAAAACGCACACAAGTTTTTCATATGGACTCCGAATTGGGTGATTCTTTTTTTGTTGAAAACTAGATTTCGTGCACTTTCCAACCCAATTGGAATCACCTTCAAATTCCTCCGGAGCGTTGAGTTGTGGACGAAACAATCTGATACTGCAGCAGAATCCGAGTCAAACTACAAGTCCAAAGGTGTTACATCACGTCCACTTGGGCCCATTGGCCTTGTACGACCTAGATTTAGTTTTAGGCTGCCTTGGGACGTCCTCCCACCTCCTTGGCCGCCACCCCTTGCTCCTATATAAGTAGATCCATCTAATAGCTTTTCCTTGGGATTTGTTTAGTTAAAAGTTAGCCATTGCAACTTCGTGTACTTCGTTTGTGTCCAACGACCAGACCAAGACCGCTTACGGATCCCCACCATTATCAATACCTCATATATATTTGCAATATTCAGATTGCTTTATCATATTCTTGCTCGTTCTTCGATTGCTTGCAGGAATAGACCTTCGTGGTCAGGCTGACCGTGCTTCCGGCATCGTCAGTAACCTCAGGAGATTGGTTTAGCGATTGCTAAGGCGCAACGTCGCGCACGTTTGTACTCGGATTGTCAAAGTCATCTCCACCAAATCGATAGTTATCATCTCAACGAAAGATCGGGATACCCCCACCTCTATCACACATATAAGTGAAGCTCTTATTCATTTCAAAAGATTGACAATGTTCATCATTAAACCATCCCAACATTGGTGAATAAACCTTACTTGCATCAAATTTACATGCTACAACATGCTTAAATAAGCAAACATGCAATAAGTCATTCAACACAGAATCATCACCAAGATTAGAGGTCATATCAAAATGATTAAACATTGGTTCTTTTGCATCAATAGTTAATTCAATGGGTGCACTCAAAATTGTTAGTATTTCAGTTGTTTGATCACATGGCAAAGTCAAATTATCAACGTAGTCCTCTAAAATAGGTGGTGTGATCAAAGTAGTGGGTAGCTCATCAGATGGTGCATTCAAATTGACAAGGCATTCATCATTCTCATGTAGAGATGGAAGATCAGTACCTTTTTCATTACCTCTTATGATCAACTCAGATGATGTAGCCACTCTGGGGGGCGATGTGTCACATGGTGGAGGTGATGTAGTCCTGACAACAACGGATGTGGTTGTCATAGTATGCCTAGTAGTTGAAGGAACAATCATATCAACTCTTGGAATCAGCACCGTCCGCTTGTTCTCCTCGTGGCCAACATGTCGCTTTATTTCCTGTTCAGCTTTGCAAGCAAGATGAAACAAATGGTCCATAGGATAACACTCTTCATGAATTAGTATCTCTTCAATATCACGGTTTAATCCTCCCCAAAATCTATCCATAAAATCATCTTCACTTTCTTCTAACGAGGAATGCAACAAGGTAGTTTGTAAATCATCATAATATTTTGTTACAGTTTCACTACCTTGTTTTAAGTGTTGCAACTTCTTAATCATGTCACGAGTATAATAAGTAGGGACGAAAGTATGTCGCATGGCAAGTTTCAAATCATCCCAAGTAGTAGGTATATAATCAGGGTGTAACCGACAATATTCACTCCACCAAACCAAAGCATAACCAGTGAAAGAACCAACCGCAACCTTAACCTTTTTATGTTCATCAAAATTATGGGAAGCAAATACATTTTTTATGTCGAACTCCCATTCAATATATAAAGAAGGTTTAAAACGGCCATTAAATGGTGGTATAGATACATTAACCTGATCATGTGCATTTGGATGTTTGTGCACCTCTCGTGACGGTTGTGGTATTTGCAAAGGTGGTGGCACGTCTCCCGCGATCGACAAAGCCCATGAATTGACTCTGGATCCTGTCATGATTAGTAGAACAAGAAACAAAACCCAAAAATAATGTTCCTATAACTACTAGGATGTGGTGGTAAAACGCTCACAGTAAAGCAAATACCAATGTCTTACAAGTTCTTACCATGCAGCAGGCGGTGATCGGCAACCAGCGGTGTCAAGTAACTCCGAATATTGAGTAAAGCGATTGCCAGGGGAGCGTATGTATACACGGTGTAGAAATATGTGGAGCTGGGTTGGCTATATATGGTAGCAAAAGATTAGCAATAATCAATTCAAAGATGCAATGTTGAATAAACGCTCAACGACGGTACTGTGCTGGTCTTAGGCTAGACCGGACTAGAGACGCGAGCCTAGAACACTAATAAGGTGATAGAGGCGAGGGTCCCGATCTTTCGATGAGATGATGTATATCGCTTTGGTGGAAGTCGACTTTGACGATCCGACTACGAACGTGCGAGGACGTCGCGCCTTAGCAATCGCTAAACCAACTCCGAGAGGTTATTGACCACGCCGGAGCACGATCAACCTGACCACGAGGGTCTGTTTCCTGCGAGCAAACGAAGAACAAGCAAGAAACTAAGATTGCAATCTGGATATTGCGAATATAAGATGAAAGCTTTATCGATCAAGGTGGGGTTCTGTGACGCCTTTGTCTGGTCGTTGAACACAAACGAAGTACGCGAAGTTGCAGCTATGGCGAACTTTTAATCTAAACAAAACCCAAAGTCTAAACGATGCCCTAAGGGCTGTATATATGGAGGAAGAGGGGGGGAATTTCGTGGCCCTTGGTGGAGGGGTCCGAAATCAACCCTATCTCTTGTTTCCCCACACATACGGACTCTAAAAATAGCCTATACTTATGTATTTCGAAATTACATGGGCCTGGCCCAATAATAAGGTGACGCAGCACCTAAAATAGCCTCGGGACGAAATTTATGAAGTGGCATCTTGTATATTTCGTCCAAGGCTTCATGCACCCATTATGGTGGCTTCAAAGTCCAGAAATCATCACTTGTAACTCCGTTCTTGTTTCCCTTGCGCATGCCATCATCTCCATGCTTGTTCTTGCTCCAATGTTCATCCTTCTCCAAGCTAGGCCCTTCATTTGTAAGCAAAACAAATGTATCCAATTTAGGCAGCATCATATTCTCATGAACATTAGAATCATTACCAAGAAACGAAAGTACCTGGTAATTTAGTTGGCGTGCACGAGCTCTAGTAATTGGTCCAGTATGTATAGCAGCAGGGGCTGTGGGTGTAACAATTGTATTGATGTCCTCATCAATCAGTCAATATATATGTGGAAACGATATCTCCTGATGAGGACATCAATACCATTGTTACACCCACAGCCCCTGCTGCTATACATACTAGACCAATTACTAGAGCTCGCGCACGCCAACTAAATTACCAGGTACTTTCGTTTCTTGGTAATGATTCTAATGTTCATGAGAATATGATGCTGCCTAAATTGGATACATTTGTTTTGCTTACAAATGAAGGTCCTAGCTTGGAGAATGATAGAGGCAAAGGTGTCCCGTCTTTCGATGAGATGATGGATATCGCTTTGGTGGAAGTCGACTTTGACGATCCGACTACGAACGTGCGAGGACGTCGCGCCTTAGCAATCGCTAAACCAACTCCGAGAGGTTATTGACCACGCCGGAGCACGATCAACCTGACCACGAGGGTCTGTTTCCTGCGAGCAAACGAAGAACAAGCAAGAAACTAAGATTGCAATCTGGATATTGCGAATATAAGATGAAAGCTTTATTGATCAAGGTGGGGTTCTGTGACGCCTTTGTCTGGTCTTTGAACACAAACGAAGTACGCGAAGTTGCAGCTATGGCGAACTTTTAATCTAAACAAAACCCAAAGTCTAAACGATGCCCTAAGGGCTGTATATATGGAGGAAGAGGGGGGGAATTTCGTGGCCCTTGGTGGAGGGGTCCGAAATCAACCCTATCTCTTGTTTCCCCACACATACGGACTCTAAAAATAGCCTATACTTATGTATTTCGAAATTACATGGGCCTGGCCCAATAATAAGGTGACGCAGCACCTAAAATAGCCTCGGGACGAAATTTATGAAGTAGCATCTTGTATATTTCGTCCAAGGCTTCATGCACACATTATGGTGGCTTCAAAGTCCTGAAATCATCACTTGTAACTCCGTTCTTGTTCCCCTTGCGCATGCCATCATCTCCATGCTTGTTCTTGCTCCAATGTTCATCCTTCTCCAAGCTAGGCCCTTCATTTGTAAGCAAAACAAATGTATCCAATTTAGGCAGCATCATATTCTCATGAACATTAGAATCATTACCAAGAAATGAAAGTACCTGATAATTTAGTTGGCGTGCACGAGCTCTAGTAATTGGTCCAGTATGTATAGCAGCAGGGGCTGTGGGTGTAACAATTGTATTGATGTCCTCATCATCCTCCCCTTCTTGAAATGAAGTCGTCCTCGACGGAAGTTCATCTTCCTCACCCACATAATGCTTCAAATCTGCAATGTTAAAAGTGGGACTAACCCCAAAATCTGCAGGCAACTCAAGTTTATATGCATTATCATTTATTTTCTCTAACACCTTAAAGGGACCATCAGCACGTGGCATTAGCTTTGATTTGCGCAAATCAGGAAATCTATCCTTATGCAAATGTAACCAAACAAGATCTCCAGGTGCAAACACAACATGTTTTCTACCCTTATCTCCAGCAAGTTTATATTTAGCATTCATACGCTCAATGTTTTCCTTAGTTAACTCATGCATTTTTAAAATCAATTCAGCACGTTGTTTAGCATCAAAATTAACCTTCTCCGAAGATGGAAGAGGCAACAAATCAATAGGTGCACGAGGTAGGAAATCATACACAACTTCAAAAGGGCACATCTTAGTAGTAGAATGCAATGAACGATTATAAGCAAATTCAATATGAGGCAAGCATTCCTCCCACATTTTCTTATTATTCTTCAAAACAGCCCTAAGCATAGTAGACAACGTTCTATTGACTACTTCAGTTTGTCCATCAGTTTGGGGGTGACAAGTAGTACTAAAAAGCAGTTTAGTCCCCAACTTAGCCCATAAACATCTCCAAAAGTGGCTAAGAAATTTAGTATCACGATCTGAAACAATAGTATTTGGCACACCATGCAAGCGAATAATTTCACGAAAGAACAAATCAGCAACATTAACAGCATCATCGCTTTTATGACATGGTATAAAGTGTGCCATTTTTGACAATCTATCCACGACAACAAATATGCTATCCCTCCCCTTCTTTGTTCGAGGTAAACCTAAAACAAAGTCCATAGATATATCCTCCCAAGGAACACTAGGTACAGGCAAAGGCATATATAAACCATGAGGATTGAGGCGTGACTTAGCTTTTTGACATGTAGTGCAGCGAGCAATAAAACGCTCAACATCCCGTCTCATCTTTGGCCAAAAGAAATGTGTAGCAAGTACGTCCTCCGTCTTCTTCACGCCAAAGTGTCCCATTAATCCTCCTCCATGCGCCTCCTGCAACAACAAAAGACGAACGGAGCTAGCTGGAATGCATAGCTTGTTAGCACGAAACACAAATCCATCGTTAACAACAAACTTGTTCCACATTCTTCCTTCTTTACAATTATGCATTACATCTTTAAAATCAGCATCATGCACATATTGATCTTTGATGGTCTCCAAACCAAATATTTTGAAGTCAAGTTGTGAAAGCATAGTATAGCGACGAGACAAAGCATCAGCAATAACATTTTCTTTTCCCTTCTTGTGTTTAATAACATAAGGGAAAGTCTCAATGAATTCAACCCATTTAGCATGTCTACGATTCAGTTTAGCTTGACTTTTAATATGTTTCAATGATTCATGATCAGAATGTATAACAAATTCTTTGGGCCATAAATAATGTTGCCATGTTTCTAAAGTCCGAACAAGAGCATATAATTCTTTATCATAAGTAGAATAATTCAGACTAGGCCCACTCAATTTTTCAGAAAAGTATGCCACAGGTTTGCCATCTTTTAATAACACACCTCCTAATCCAATTCCACTAGCATCACATTCAAGCTCAAAAGTCTTATTAAAATCAGGAAGTTGGAGTAAAGGAGCATGTGTCAACTTATCTTTCAATACCGTGAAGGCTTCTTCCTGTGCGGTACCCCAAAGAAAAGGCACATCTTTCTTTGTAAGCTCATTGAGAGGTGCAGCAATGGTGCTGAAATCTCTCACAAAACGCCTATAGAATCCAGCGAGGCCAAGAAAACTCCTCACTTGTGTGACCGTTTTGGGCTGCGGCCAACTCTCAATAGCTTCAATCTTGGCTTTATCAACTTCAATTCCCTGTGGAGTAACAACATAGCCAAGAAAAGATACTCGGTCGGTGCAAAAGGTGCACTTCCCAAGGTTACCAAACAAACGTGCATCACGTAGAGCAATAAAAACAGCACGTAAATGTTCCAAATGTTCCTCCAAAGATCTGCTATAAATCAATATGTCATCAAAGTAAACTACCACAAATCGTCCAATGAAACACGTAAAACTTCGTTCATTAATCTCATGAAAGTACTAGGTGCATTCGTTAACCCAAAAGGCATGACTAACCACTCATATAATCCAAACTTAGTTTTAAATGCTGTTTTCCATTCATCTCCCAATTTCATACGAATTTGATGGTAGCCACTACGCAAATCAACTTTGGAGAATATTGTAGAGCCACTCAATTCATCAAGCATATCATCTAGCCTAGGAATAGGATGACGATAACGAATAGTAATATTATTAATGCCTCTACAATCAACACACATACGTGATGTACCATCCTTTTTCGGCACTAGAATAATAGGAACAGCACAAGGACTAAGGGATTCGCGTATATAACCTTTGTCGAGAAGCTCTTGTACTTGACGCATAATCTCCTTCGTCTCCTCTGGATTGGTACGGTATGGTGCACGGTTTGGCAGTGAAGCACCGGGAATTAAGTCAATCTGATGCTCAATCCCTCGAATAGGCGGTAATCCCGGTGGCACGTCTTGTGGAAAAACGTCAGCAAACTCCTGCAAAATGTTAGTGACAGCAGGAGGCAAAGAGGAAGGCACGTCCTCGAATGAAAATAATGCCTCTTTGCACACAAAAGCATAGCAAACAGATTTGCTGAAATCTAGCTCATCAATATCAGATTTGGTGGCAAATAAACATGCACTTTTCATTTTAATTTCAGAAGCAACACTAGATGGTTTATTATTAGGCTTCATTTGTTGCTCAAATTCTTTTGCCACAATCTGATTTTCACTCTTATTCTTCTCCTGTTGTGCTTTATTAGCTCTATTAATATCATCTTTCAAAATGGAATCAGGAGTCATAGGAAGCAAAGTAATATTTTTATCCTTATGAACAAGAGTATAGTGATTGTTTCTACCATGGTGTACATAATTTTTATCAAATTGCCATGGTCTACCAAGTAATAAGGAACATGCTTGCATAGGTACCACATCACAATCAACATAATCAGCATATGTAGAGATACTAAAATGCACACGAACAGTACGTGTTACCTTAACCTTGCCGCTGTTGTTGAACCATTGGATGTAGTAGGGATGTGGATGTGGTCTTGTGGTGAGAGAAAGCTTCTCCACCATCTCCATGCTAGCCAAGTTGTTGCAGCTCCCTCCGTCTATGATGACGCGCACAGAATGTTCCTTCACAACTCCCTTGGTATGGAACAAATTGTGCCTCTGATTTTGCTCAGCTTGTGTGACCCGCACACTCAAAACACGTTGAGCAACTAAACATTCATACCTGTCAGCGTCTTCAGGAGCCATGTATTGCGTCTCATGATCAGAATCATCTCCACCATGTTCCTCACGTGTAATAAGAGCCAAAGTCTCCTCATCATAGTCACTAGCGGACTCATATCCACCATCCGCGGTAGCAATCATCACACGCGGAGATTTGCATTCTCTCGCATAATGACCTCCTCCCTTACAACGACGACAAATAATATCACTTGTGTGCCCTGTTGATGCCATGGAAGAAGAAGAACGCTGTGCAGGCCCCGCAGGTGCGCTCTTGGCAGATAATGGTGGTTGTGCCTGTTTTCTTGTATCACGGCTGGAGGTGGCACCGGATGGAGGTGCTGGTGCAGTTGAAATAGAAGATGCACGTGGTGTCCATGATGAAGGTCGGCCTGCAGAAAAGTTAGTTCGCCCCAATGCTTGTCGATCCTGCACTTCACGTTCAGCTTTACAAGCAAGATGGAATAAACGAGTGATATTAGTATACTCCTTATAGTCTAGAATGGTCTGAATCTCTCTATTTAATCCACCCAGAAAACGTGCAAGCATAGCTTCATTCTCCTCAACAATACCACATCTAATCATGCCAGTTTGTAATTCCTGATAATATTCTTCTCCAGAATTTTTCCCTTGTCTTAAACGCTGCAATTTTTGAAGCAATTCACGTTGATAATATGGTGGAACCCAACGCGTACGCATAGCAGTTTTCAAAGCAGCCCAAGTAGTTGGAATAGGATATAATCTACAATGTTCAGACCACCATACACATGCAAAACTAGTGAAAGCACAAACGGCAGCAGCAACTCGTCTCTCCTCAGGATATTGTAAACATGTAAATCATTGTTCAGTTTCTAACTCCCAAGTAAGATATATATCAGGAACATATCTACCCTCAAATGGTGGAATATTCAATTTCAGTTTAGGAATATGGACATCATCTCGTACCTGAGGTGGTGTCGCAGGCCTACCATTACGAATATATACCTGAGGTCGACCTGCTGGTGGTGGTACAGGTGGCTGCACGTAGTGTTGATTTTGATCAACCTCATCCTCATAGTCTCCCACATAATCATCCTCCTCCCCATCAGCAGCAGGAGCCACAGAAGTATCAACAGCAGCACCAACAGTTTGGCCAAACGCAAGAGGAACACGGCTTGCTCGGCGGAGGTCTGCTTCGCGACGTGGAGGTAGTCGTTGTTGTTGTTGTTGTTGGAGAGGTGCGTTAGCTGAAGCGGGTGGTGGTGGTGGAAGACACGCGAGCAATTCATTAAACTTGTTATCGAGCTTTGTTTCGAACGTCTTCTCAAAGCCAGTGATCTTCTCCATGGCCTCTTCAAAATTGTTCAGCACATCTTGCACCTGTTCAGTCATCATTTGCTGAAACTTATCATGAAGCTCCTTGTTCGATAAATTCTCCCAGTCAATCTCGTCGGCTTGTGATCCTGGCATGGTTAGCAGCAACAGAAACACACAAGAATATGATCCTACAGACTACGAACAAGTGGTGGTGGTGGGTGTCACAAATCCGTCAAGCAAATCTCAAATTCTTACCAGTTCTTACCCAGCAGCAGGCGGTGATCGGCAACCGTTGTAGTCAAAAACTCTCAAAGCTTGGATAGAGCGATTACCAGGGAGAGTCAAACGCACGACGTAGATGTATGTGGAGCTGGGAAGGCTTATAATATGGTAGCAAAAAGGGTCAGCAATAATCAATTCAGAGATGCAAAGTTGAATAAACGCTCAACGACGGTACTGTCCTGGTCCTAGGCTAGACTGTGCTAGAGACGCGAGCCTAGAACACTAACAAAATCACGGCGCGGCACGTAAACAAGGGAAAAGCACACTCTGGAATTTTTTTTTTCGCTCTTTTTTTTTTGCGCTCTCTTTTTTTTGCGCTGTTTTTTTTTTTTGCGAAAAATCACTATAATGGCGAGTGTCTCAAAACTCTTCTTAGCTCAAACTGACAGGATGGGCACGAAATTTTTTTGACCAAATTTTTTTTTTTGACTGCCCGGACCCAAAAACTGGAAACGGGTCAAAAAAAACTTCCTATAATGGCACCTGTCTCAAAACACTCAGAAACACCTAAAAATAGGATAGCCAGAAATTTTTTCGAAAAATGCGTTTTCGAAAAATTTTGGGCCTAAACGGAGCGTGGCTACCCGACTACGAATTTTTTTTTTTCCGAAACCTACTCCGGCAAGGAAACACGAATCGGAATCTAGATGGATCCCGAAAACAAACCTAATAAGCAAAGAACTCGGATTGGTGGTGGATATATGGTGGTGGTATATGACAGCTGTGGTGGTATATGGATACGGATTCGAAGCGGTGGCGGATAAGCGGTGGTGGTAGATGGCAGGGGTGATGATGATGGTGCGGCGGCGGCGTGACAACTTATGACCAGAACTCGAAACTCTAAAAGACTAGACACGACGATGCAACCGCAAATTCAACAAAGCAAAACCCTAAAAAGATTATGCAAAGGCTCAGATTGGTTCGGATATGATGAACTAACCCTAATTTTTTTTTGTGGCTTTTTCGTGGACTGTAGGTATGAAGAACAGACTCGATCTAAACTACGAAAAACTATAAAATCTCACCGAGCAACCTGGAAATCTGATACCACTTGATAGAGGCGAGGGTCCCGATCTTTCGATGAGATGATGGATATCGCTTTGGTGGAAGTCGACTTTGACGATCCGACTACGAACGTGCGAGGACGTCGCGCCTTAGCAATCGCTAAACCAACTCCGAGAGGTTATTGACCACGCCGGAGCACGATCAACCTGACCACGAGGGTCTGTTTCCTGCGAGCAAACGAAGAACAAGCAAGAAACTAAGATTGCAATCTGGATATTGCGAATATAAGATGAAAGCTTTATTGATCGAGGTGGGGTTCTGTGACGCCTTTGTCTGGTCGTTGAACACAAACGAAGTACGCGAAGTTGCAGCTATGGCGAACTTTTAATCTAAACAAAACCCAAAGTCTAAACGATGCCCTAAGGGCTGTATATATGGAGGAAGAGGGGGGGAATTTCGTGGCCCTTGGTGGAGGGGTCCGAAATCAACCCTATCTCTTGTTTCCCCACACATACGGACTCTAAAAATAGCCTATACTTATGTATTTCGAAATTACATGGGCCTGGCCCAATAATAAGGTGACGCAGCACCTAAAATAGCCTCGGGACGAAATTTATGAAGTGGCATCTTGTATATTTCGTCCAAGGCTTCATGCACCCATTATGGTGGCTTCAAAGTCCTGAAATCATCACTTGTAACTCCGTTCTTGTTTCCCTTGTGCATGCCATCATCTCCATGCTTGTTCTTCCTCCAATGTTCATCCTTCTCCAAGCTAGGCCCTTCATTTGTAAGCAAAACAAATGTATCCAATTTAGGCAGCATCATATTCTCATGAACATTAGAATCATTACCAAGAAACGAAAGTACCTGGTAATTTAGTTGGCGTGCACGAGCTCTAGTAATTGGTCCAGTATGTATAGCAGCAGGGGCTGTGGGTGTAACAATTGTATTGATGTCCTCATCATCTTGATAGAGGCAAAGGTGTCCCGTCTTTCGATGAGATGGTGGATTTCGCTTTGGTGGAAGTCGACTTTGACGATCCGACTACGAACGTGCGAGGACGTCGCGCCTTAGCAATCGCTAAACCAACTCCGAGAGGTTATTGACCACGCCGGAGCACGATCAACCTGACCACGAGGGTCTGTTTCCTGCGAGCAAACGAAGAACAAGCAAGAAACTGAGATTGCAATCTGGATATTGCGAATATAAGATGAAAGCTTTATTGATCAAGGTGGGGTTCTGTGACGCCTTTGTCTGGTCTTTGAACACAAACGAAGTACGCGAAGTTGCAGCTATGGCGAACTTTTAATCTAAACAAAACCCAAAGTCTAAACGATGCCCTAAGGGCTGTATATATGGAGGAAGAGGGGGGGAATTTCGTGGCCCTTGGTGGAGGGGTCCGAAATCAACCCTATCTCTTGTTTCCCCACACATACGGACTCTAAAAATAGCCTATACTTATGTATTTCGAAATTACATGGGCCTGGCCCAATAATAAGGTGACGCAGCACCTAAAATAGCCTCGGGACGAAATTTATGAAGTGGCGTCTTGTATATTTCGTCCAAGGCTAAATGCACCCATTATGGTGGCTTCAAAGTCCTGAAATCATCACTTGTAACTCCGTTCTTGTTTCCCTTGCGCATGCCATCATCTCCATGCTTGTTCTTGCTCCAATGTTCATCCTTCTCCAAGCTAGGCCCTTCATTTGTAAGCAAAACAAATGTATCCAATTTAGGCAACATCATATTCTCATGAACATTAGAATCATTACCAAGAAACGAAAGTACCTGGTAATTTAGTTGGCGTGCACGAGCTCTAGTAATTGGTCCAGTATGTATAGCAGCAGGGGCTGTGGGTGTAACAATTGTATTGATGTCATCATCATAAGGTCACAGTGTAGCACAACTAGCATCAATGAAGGATACTAAGTAGCTCTTGACAGCAAGATATAAGTGAAGATCACAATGGCAGTGAAGATAATGATGAAAAACAACTGCCAAGCAGGATATACAACAACTCTCTCTCTAACTTTCCTCTTGAAAAGTTTGAGACAATTTTCTGATAAATTCTTTCAAAGAATGCTACTAACTCAAGCTTTCCAATGCAAAAAGAATCACTCAATTCCGAGTTGATATGAGGAGTCAAAGAATTCTAAAACTGGCCTGAAAAATTGGAACAAGCTGTGTTCACGAACTTCGGAGGGCAAAAAGACCTATTTAGGAGCCGATTTTGAGGTGTCAAATATTGAACAAGCTTCTGCAACTATTTAGATGCGGCTCGTCGCTATCTTCAATTTGAGTACTCACGGAGCCAAAACGGACTTCGTATGAGGAAGATACACCTGTTTTACTGAACCGTGCGCAAAACAGATTCCAATCCGAATTCAGGTACGAGATTGATTCTAGATAGATCCAATTTTTTTTCTTCTCTCTTTTTTTCTCACGCTTTTTTTTTCTTTTTCTTCTCCCTCTTTTTCTTTCTTTTTCTTTCCTTTTTTCTCTTTTTTTTTCTTTATCTTCTTTTTCTCCCTCTTTCCAAGACAAACTAGATAAGATGCAGATTCGATCAGGCGAAGATGTGAGTGACCTCAACTATGATTATGACAATAAACAGTGCGTAGCACGTGGTGGAAATTGGTGGATGGGATGGTGGACAGCGGATGGGATAATGATGCAGCGGCTGCATGATTAATGTGAACAGAACTCGAAACTCTAAAGGAACTAGACACTAACACCAGCAACTCGACACGGCGATGCAACCGATAATTCAATAATGCAAACAACGAAAAGAAAATTGCAAAGGCTCAGTCTGGCTAGGACAAAGGATGAATAGATCTAACTTTTGTTTTGTGGCTTTTTCTTGGACAATAGGTAAGAAAATAGATCTAATCTAGGAAAAACTGGAAATTCTCACCGAGCAACCTGAAAACTGATACCACTTGATAGAGGCGGGGTGTCCCGATCTTTCGATGAGATGGTAACTATCGATTTGGTGGAGACGACTTTGACGATCCGACTACAAACGTGCACGACATTGCGCCTTAGCAATCGCTAAACCAATCTCCTGAGGTTACTGACGATGCCGGAAGCACGGTCAGCCTGACCACGAAGGTCTATTCCTGCAAGCAATCGAAGAACGAGCAAGAATATGATAAAGCAATCTGAATATTGCAAATATATATGAGGTATTGATAATGGTGGGGATCCGGAAGCGGTCTTGATCTGGTCGTTGGACACAAACGAAGTACACGAAGTTGCAATGGCTAACTTTTAACTAAACAAATCCCAAGGAAAAGCTACTAGATGGATCTACTTATATAGGAGCAAGGGGTGGCGGCCAAGGAGGTGGGAGGACGTCCCAAGGCAGCCTAAAACTAAATCTAGGTCGTACAAGGCCAATGGGCCCAAGTGGAGGTGATGTAACACCTTTGGACTTGTAGTTTGACTCGGATTCTGCTGCAGCATCAGATTGTTTCGTCCACAACTCAACGCTACGGACGAATTTGAAGGTGATTCCAATTGGGTTGGAAAGTGCACGAAATCTAGTTTCCAACAAAAAAAGAATCACCCAATTCGGAGTCCGTATGAAAAACTTGTGTGCGTTTTGAGTCAGGTGTGTCTGTGCAGTCCGAATCTGAATCCAGAACGTGAGAGACTTGGACTCTATCTTCTCTTGGGCCAAAAGTGACGTGAGAGAACTTTTTGGACAGCAAATAAACATCTCTTTCTTCCTTATATTCATATGTGCATTGTACAAATGTCCCATACACCTGCAATTAGACAAAACACAAAAGTGTGTGAAGTATTTTTGTTCTGGATAACAAAAATAGATTATTGAATAGTTTGCACTAGAAATCACCTGACAAATATGCATATATGCAATATTTTTGGTCATATCCAAGGTAGTCATGTCCTCATCAAGCCCTTAGGGCACCGTTTAGACTTTGGGATTTGTTTAGTTAAAAGTTAGCCATTGCAACTTCGTGTACTTCGTTTGTGTCCAACGACCAGACCAAGACCGCTTCCGGATCCCCACTATTATCAATACTTCATATATATTTGCGATATTCAGATTGCTTTATCATATTCTTGCTCGTTCTTCGATTGCTTGCAGGAATAGACCTTCGTGGTCAGGCTGACCGTGCTTCCAGCATCGTCAGTAACCTCAGGAGATTGGTTTAGCGGTTGCTAAGGCGCAACGTCGTGCACGTTTGTAGTCGGATCGTCAAAGTCGTCTCCACCAAATCAATAGTTAACATCTCATCGAAAGATCGGGACCCTCGCCTCTATCAGGGGGGGCTAAAATAAAGATGACCCTCGGGCTCCGGAAACCCAAGGGAAAAAGGGCTAGCTGAGGCAAATGGTAAAACCAAGGTTGGGCCTTGCTGGAGGAGTTTTATTCAAAGCGAACTGTCAAGGGGGTCCCATAAATCACCCAACCGCGTAAGGGACACAAAAATCCGGGAACATAATACCGATATGACGGAAACTAGGGCGGCAAGAGTGGAACAAAACACCAGGCATAAGGCCGAGTCTTCCACCCTTTACCAAGTATATAGATGCATTAATAATATAAGAGATAATGTGATATCCCAACATAATCCTGTACACCATGGAGCAATCTTCAACTTCACCTGTAACTAACAACGCTGTAAGAGGGCTGAGCAAAGCGATAACATAGCCAAGCAACGGTTTGCTAGGAAGGGGTGAAAAGGTTAGAGGCTGACATGGCAATTGGGAGGCTTGAAGAGCAAGTAATAGGTAGCACAACATAGCGATAGAACGAATCAACTAGCATAGCAATGATAGTAATGAGATCCAAGGTGACGGTCATCTTGCCTGAAATCCCACTAGGAAGAAGAATGAGTCCATGAAGAAGACGAACGGATGAAGTCGAACGAATCCTCACAACTCCGGAACGAAACCGAAGCTAACGAGAGAAGCAAACCGGAAAGAAGCATACAACATGGACACACAAGCATAAACATGGCATGATGCACAAACAAGTATGATGCATGTCCGGTTTAAAGAGCATGGCATGGCAAAGTGCAACAAACAATACTACAAATTAAGTGGAGCTCAATATGCAACGAGTTGCATATTGACGAAACACCACATTCAAGTTATTTAGTTCGCTCTCGTTTAGGTACCCAACAATATTAAATGTTGATTAACATGGCAAGAGGTGAAGCATAATTAAACTACCTATCTAGGCAAATTTAAATGAGGCCGGAGCAACAAACAACAATTCCGAAAAAATCCTCATATGCAAATTATGAATTTGGTACTGTTCTGCCCTAAAACATATTTTATTGTTGTTAAACAGGAAAATAAAGTGCACCATGTTAAACTAGGCATTTTTCCACCCCATTTACATATAAAGTTTATTAAAATTGGAGCTACGGTTATTTAGTTATGAAATAAATCATTTTAGCATGGCATTTGAGCAAATTTAAACAAACATCATTTTAAACATTTTAAACATGGATGAAAGTGGCATATTATGAAACTAGATGAAAAACTAATCATTTTACATGTTTAAATCATTTTAATCCGATGCACCATTTGTGACTTATTATATGCATGAAATCTAGGGGTTTTCTGTAAAACAGGTAAATCAGTGGTTAATAGCTAATTCGCAGATCTGAAAAAAAAACGTATGCGGGCTGAATCTGGCTGGCCCGATAGGTGAAAAAAAACAAGCGGAGGGGCGCTGGGGTGTAGCCTCACCCATGGGCTGAGGCCCAGCCGGTGGAAGAGGCCTCGCAGGCCTGGCGCGGCCTTGGCGACGCGGTCAACACGTTCGATGCAGGAAGCAGGGCACGGTCCTCTTCTCGACAGGGAGCCGAAACAGAGCAGCGGCAGCGCGGACAAGTCAGCGAGAGGACGGAGCGACGGGAACGGGAAGAGATCGCCGGATCTGGGCGGCGGGGGCCCATCTCCGACAATTGTGGCGCCGGCTGGTTCTCTTGTTCGAGGCAAGGACAGAGACGGGGATTAGAGGGGAAGAAGCAGAACACGAAGAAGAAGAGGCAGGGAAAGGAGAAAACACAGGAAGGAGGAGGAGCGGGGGCGGCGACCTGCTGGTGCTGCTCGCCTGCGAGACGACGGCGAGGGCGGAGCAAGGCGACGACGTGGGCGACGAGATGGAGGCTGCAGACGGTCTCCTGGCGGGGGAAAACAAGGGCGACGAACAAGGAGGCTCGGTTCCCTGTTGCAATAGAGAGAGAGAGAGAGCATTGAGAAAGAGAGAAGAGAGAAACGGGAGAGGAAGAAAGGGAAGGTAGGGGCGGTGCGAGGCTCATCTGCTGGTGAGGCGAGGTGGAGGGCTGGACGAGGAGGAGGGCACAGCCTCATATGCTCGCGGGCACAGGGGTGCGCGAAGCAGTTCCTATTGGAGCTCAACGTCGAGGTTGCTGGGGCAGACGTCGCACCGGAGGCTGGCGCAGGGCGGTGCTGCATCCGATCCATACTGGATCGAGGCACGGGAGGAGGGAACGAGGCGCTCGGGCCTTGCGGGGCAGCTGGATCCAGGGCCTCGGTGGGATGAACTGGGACGATGAGGGCCATTCGATCTGGATCGGACGGTCCAGACCGACGGTGGGACTGCACGGGTTGGTTGGCTGGAAGTGGTTGCGCGAGAGGATTGGGCAGATAGAATTTGGAGGGATCCCGAGGTGGGAGGCAGCGGTGGCACACCCGGACAGGCTCCCTAGGTTTTAGGGTTGGTCTAGTTTAGGTAGGGTTTCATCTGCTATATATAGCAGGTAAGAATTGGGTAGGGGCTACCTAGCCCCTCCGATCGTAATCGGACGGACCAGAAAAAATAGACTAGGGAGTCCAATGAATAAAACGAAGATGTTTTATAGACGTTAGGGGATGATCCGGATCCATCGGTAACGACAGACTCGTTCGGGTTCGGGCAAGTTTCGGACGCGCACACGAGGGGGTCTAAGAGAAGTTAGTTGGTTTGACAAGAGGGGAATGGAAAACCCGGTTGGTCTCGGAACGACCAACAAAAGCAAGGGGGACACGGCAACTACGAGCGGATGCAAGTTTTATGAAAACGATGTCGATGCAATGCGAATGATGACATGAGACGAGATGCATAACAAGAACAAAATGCAAAACAACAGACAAAAACCCAACCACGAAGGAAATATCATATCGCATCTTCTGGAAAAAGGCAAGAGTTGGAGTTACGAATATGGAAAGTTGTATCCGGGGTGTTACACCCGCACTATTGACTGAGTCGTTGTTGCGCCTCCGCCTACGCCCATGGTATCTTGAGTCCGTAATTGTGTACGCGTGGCACGAATGCTGCTTTGATGAGGCTTGAGCAGAGGTCGGACTGCTAGTCGCGCTCTTGGCGTGCTTGATGATCCTGTTGCGGGGTGCTCCGGACTCTCTTGACAGTGCTCGGAGTTGTTGTTGCCGGATCGGTTTGTCGGAGTAGGCCGCATTGTACTTCCGCCGCGAGGGCTGCAGTATGCTCCTCTGTTCGGAGAGAGCGGTCCATGTTTCCGTTGACTGTTATGACCCCACGTGGTCCTGGCATCTTGAGCTTGAGGTATGCGTAGTGTGGTACCGCATTGAATCTAGCAAATGCGGTTCGCCCGAGCAGTGCGTGGTAACCACTGCGGAAAGGGACGATATCGAAGATTAACTCTTCGTTTCGGAAGTTATCCGGAGATCCGAAGACCACTTCCAATGTTATAGAGCCCGTACAACGGGCCTCTACTCCAGGAATCACGCCTTTAAAGGTGGTTTTGGTGGGCTTGATCCTTGAAGGGTCAATGCCCATTTTGCGCATTGTGTCCTGATAAAGCAGGTTCAGGCTGCTGCCACCATCCATAAGGACTCGCGTGAGGTGAAATCCGTCGATCATTGGGTCTAAGACCAATGCGGCTGAGCCGCCGTGACGGATGCTAGTAGGATGATCCCTACGATCAAAGGTGATCGGACAAGCTGACCATGGGTTGAACTTGGGGGCGACTGGCTCCATCGCGTAGATGTCCCGTAGTGCCCGCTTCCATTCCCGCTTGGGGATGTGAGTGGCGTAGATCATGTTGACCGTTTTCACCGGGGGGGGGGGGATTTCTTTTGTCCCCCCGTGTTCGGACGCCGGGGCTCTTCATCATCGTCGCTGTGCAGCCCCTTGTCCTTGTTTTCGGCATTTATTTTGCCGGCCTATTTGAACACCCAGCAATCTCTATTGGTGTGGTTGGCTGGCTTGTCCGGGGTGCCATGAATTTGGCACGAGCGCTCCAGTATGCGGTCCAGACTGGACGGTCCTTGATTATTTCTTTTGAACGGCTTCTTCCGCTGACCGGACTTGGATCCACCGAATCCGGGGTTGACTGTCGTGTCTTCAGTGTTGTCGCCGTTGTTCCATCGCTTATGTCTGTTATGCCGTGGCTTGCCGTTAGTATCGCGGCTATCCGAGGTGCCGGAATGTGGCGTGGTGCCGCTGCGAGCCAACCAGCTTTCCTCGCCCGTGCAAAAGCGGGTCATTAGTGTTGTGAGAGCTGCTATGGATTTGGGTTTTTCCTGGACGAGGTGTCGAGCGAGCCACTCGTCACGGATATTATGCTTAAAAGCCGCCAGGGCTTCGGCGTCCGGACAGTTGACTATTTGGTTCTTTTTAGTTAGGAACCGAGTCTAGAATTTCCTAGCTGACTCTCCGGGCTGTTGAGTAATGTGGCTGGTCATCAGCGTTCGGTGGTCGCACATATGTGCCCTGGAAGTTGTCGAGGAATGTGTCTTCCAGGTTTTCCCAACTGCCAATGGAATTTGCTGGCAGGCTGTTTAGCCAGTGTCGGGCTGGTCCTTTGAGCTTAAGGGGAAGGTATTTGATGGTGTGTAGATCATCTCCGTGGGCCATGCGAATGTGGAGAAGGAAATCTTCTATCCATACTGTGGGGTCTGTTGTGCCATCGTATGATTCGATGTTTACGGGTTTGAACCCTTCTGGGAATTCATGATCCATCACTTCGTTAGTGAAGCAGAGGGGGTGTGCGGTGCCTCTGTGCCGGGCTATGTGGCTACGCAGTTCGAATTGGTCTGGGTTGCTGTGTTTGGCTCGACCGGATTTGTTGATGATGTATCCCGCGTGATGGTCATCGTTGCGCGCTGGGGCGTGCCCCCGCGATCCGTAGATCGATCTTGGCTGTCCTGCTTTGTTTTCCAGAATATCTTACAGGTCTTGCCTGTTGCCCCGGGCCGTAGTGTATGGGCGTGGGGGTGTGGGCTGGTATTCGGGCTTATATCCCATTTTATCCCAGCCACGGGGTGGCCGGTCAGCCGTTTGGCGCTCGAGTCTGTATTCCTCGGCTGCCAGGACTTCGGTCCATCTGTTTGTGAGCAGGTCATGATTATCCTAGAGTTGCTGCTGCTTCTTCTTTAGGCTCCTCGCAATGGCAATGAGCCAGCGCTTGAAGCGCTCCTGCTCCACGGGATCCTCAGGCACGCCGAACTCGTCGTCGCCGAGGCTAATCTCGTCTTCGGAGGGGGGCATATAGTTGTCCTCCTCCGGGTATCCGTCACTCGCCTGTTCCTCTGGGCTGACCTACTCATCCTCTTGCTCAGCCTGCTCGAAGGCGGGATGGTCAGGATTGTATTCCTCTTCGGCACCATCCGGATTGCTTTCATCTCCGGGGCCGGTATTACTGTGGCGGGGCTTGGAGCGGCGCCGACGACGCCCATGCTTTGCTTTTCTCCCTGAGGGTTTATCCTCCGCTGCCTCGTCGCCATTGGTTTCCTTCGGAGTGTCCACCATGTATATATCGTATGAGGAGGTGGCCATCCACCGCCCTGTAAGCGGTGGCTCCTGTAATTATCCTGCATCGTCGTCCATACCGTCGATGTCTTCGGAGTCGAAGTCAAGCACGTCGGTTAAATCATCGACCGTGGCAATGAAGTGGGTGGTGGGTGGGCAGCGAATTCCTTCGCCGCCTGCTTCCCACTCGAACCGGAAATAGTTCGTCCCGGAGCCTCCTGACAAAGAGAGAGACTTTAACGAGTTCAGCATGTCGCCAAAGGGCGATTGCTGGAAGATGTCCGCAACGGTAAACTCCATTATAGGAGCCCAACCTGGCTCGGCTGGCTCGAGGGTATGCGGACCAGAACCAACAACCGGATACGAGTCCGGGGGCCCGGGGTTACATGCTTCCATAGAGGTGAGACCTGTATTCGGCTTCACCGCCGATGAGTGTGCGGCCTGTGGGGCGGGGTCCACCCCTCCGTCCTTAGGCAATGCAACCTGTTCCGGATTTAGATCCGGGACTACTGCAGGGGTGATATCCCGTGCATCATCCGACAGCAGGTCTAAGCCGTGCCCATCGTAACTGTTCGGTGCTCCTGGCACAGGCACAAATCCGTCGAAGATGAAGTCTCCGCGAATATCCGCCATGTAGTTCAAGTTTCCGAACCTGACATGGTGGCCAGGGGCGTAGCTGTCGATCTTCTCCAGATGGCCAAGCGAATTGGCCCGTAGTGCGAAGCCACCGAACACGAAGATCTGTCCGGGGAGAAAAGTCTCCCCCTGGACCGTATTGTTGACGATTGAAGATGCCATCAAGCCTTGCTGTGACGACACAGAGGAACTCTCAATGAAAGCACCAATGTCGGTGTCAAAACCGGCGGATCTCGGGTAGGGGGTCCCGATCTATGCATCTAGGCTGATGGTAACAGGAAGCAAGGGACACAATGTTTACCCAGGTTCGGGCCCTCTCAATGGAGGTAAAACCCTACTTCCTGCTTGATTAATATTGAAGATATGAGTAGTACAAGAGTAGATCTACCACGAGATCATAGAGGCTAAACCCTAGAAGCTAGCCTATGATGGTATGATTGTAATTGTGATCGGCCTTCTAAGGACCAACCCCTCCGGTTTATATAGACACCGGAGAGGGCTAGGGTTTACATGGAGTCGGTTACAAGGAAGGAAACACAATATCCGGATCACCAAGCTTGTCTTCCACACAAAGGAGAGTCCCGTCCGGACACGGGCCGAAGTCTTGAGTCATGTATCTCCATGCTTCAATAGTCCGAACGATGTATACAATCCGGCTGTCCGGATACCCCCTAACCCAGGACTCCCTCAGTCACTTCCCTGCCGTTCTCCACGGTTCCCTCGACGCTCGCCTCATTTCAACGGCGGTGGTAGGGTTTAAGGTAAGCTTCGCACGAACCTAATCTTCCACCTGCTTATGCTTACAGTCAGTGTGACAGCTAATGAAAATCATGCTTACAATCAGTCTCCGAGTACTACGCCAATCACCCTAAAATAGCTCCGGACCTTTGGGTCAAAGTTGTGACATAGTGTACAAATAAAGAAAAATAGATTGGTGCTTCTTTCAGAAAAGAGTACTCCCTAGAAAACTGCCAATATAAGCTACTAGTATTTGGTTAGAGGATTTGCTGCCGAGAAAGATCCGTCCACAGAGAGCGCCACACATCCCACTGGTGGTGGTGGATGCCAATGCGTGCATGCAGCATGGTTGGTGTCGGTAATTTTTACTTGGCACACCTCACACTCTGCATATATGCCGGTTCCATACATACATTTGTGCAGTTCCACCAAAATGCAGCTGAATAACCCTATTTGCACAGATAATGAAAAAGCGTGATTACATTATAGTGGCACTAGTTGATGAAACACACAAAATAAATAGAAGAAAATATTGCGATAGTATCATAGTATGCCATGCTGCGAGGGCGAGATGGGCCCTGCGACGCCTCATACGGTACACCTCATACTGGACATCGTCCCAAGTCTCCCAGATACACCTTCGGCCAGTGATGAACATCAGTGTACAGCGGTAGTACAAGGAGGCGCCTTGAGACATTCAAATCTCTATTTTTGTACATATCAACTAAAATTAAGCTCCCCAGTTTGCAAAAACGCTTAAACATTAACAGTGGGACTAGTTGATGAAACATACATTAACAAAGAGAAGCACTTTCTTTATCTACATCGGAAATGAAATGATAGAGATGACACTCGCTCTATTTTAACTGTATTATTACTTCATTTTATCGGTGACACTAGGGTCGAGCAGGTGGCAAACGAGGTGTACCATGCGTCGCAAGGATGGAGGCCGGGGGTGCTTAGACTGGGATGCTGAAGCTGGCTCTTTCAGTCCCCAACATGGATGATTCAATTCATGGGACCTTTTGGTGCAGTTCACCTAAAATGAAGCAATGTCCCGTGAGCTAGCAGCTTCTTCAAATTTTTTTAAGAAAAAGGGCTCCAGCGCCGGTTCCATTTCCATCAGAAAACGAAACCCACAGAGCTTCTTCTTCATTAGTTGCAATAAAATTGAGCAACATCAAGGTTGGTTGTGAAGCTCCTGGAATGCTCAACTATAATTTGGATATCATTTTTGCAGTTTAACTAAGATAGAGCGTGAAATGTATATCTCTGTTTGCACAAAAAAGGTGGAAAGGAGGGTGACTAACAAGTGATGAAACATGCATCAAATGAAAAGAAGCATGTTCCTTATCTGAATGGCAATCCTACAAGGATAGTAGCAATTTCTAAAGCAGTTGGCATTGCTAGGTATTAGTGTGGGCATTAGGATTAACTATGACAACCGTTAAATACGACATTACTTTGGGCACGGGAGAGTAGGCGGACCAGGACAGTTGCATTTCTAACGAAAAGAACCAACTTATCTTAATGGGAAATTTTAGCAGGACATGTAAAGAAGTGCCATTGATTCATATTACTGGAGGCATTACATTGAAAACAACATTGGTTTAACGTGTCCTTACTTTTAACAGTGCGACTGCTACATTTTACCAGTGGCATTACATAAGAGTGGCTCGGGGCAACAAACATCAGAACAGGATATCTGGCTTGGTCCCATTTTTGTTCGGTATAGCCACCTTATACTGTGTGAGGGTAGCAAATCTAGTGCTGGACTTACTCTGTTGACTTGTCCCCTGATGAGGACATCTATACAATTGTTACACCCACAGCCCCTGCTGCTATACATACTGGACCAATTACTAGAGCTCGTGCACGCCAACTAAATTACCAGGTACTTCCGTTTCTTGGTAATGATTCTAATGTCCATGAGAATATGATGCTGCCTAAATTGGATACATTTGTTTTGCTTACAAATGAAGGGCCTAGCTTGGAGAAGGATGAACATTGGAGCAAGAACAAGCATGGAGATGATGGCATGCGCAAGGGGAACAAGAACGGAGTTACAAGTGATGATTTCAGGACTTTGAAGCCACCATAATGGGTGCATGAAGCCTTGGACGAAATATACAAGATGCCACTTCATAAATTTCGTCCCGAGGCTATTTTAGGTGCTGCGTGACCTTATTATTGGGCCAGGTCCATGTAATTTCGAAATACATAAGTATAGGCTATTTTTAGAGTCCGTGTGTGTGGGGAAACAAGAGATAGGGTTGATTTCGGACCCCTCCACCAAGGGCCACGAAATTCCCCCCTCTTCCTCCATATATACAGCCCTTAGGGCATCGTTTAGATTTTGGGGTTTTGTTTAGATTAAAAGTTCGCCATAGCTGCAACTTCGCGTACTTCGTTTGTGTTCAACGACCAGACAAAGGCGTCACAGAACCCCATCTTGATCAATAAAGCTTTCATCTTATATTCGCAATATCCAGATTGCAATCTCAGTTTCTTGCTTGTTCTTCGTTTGCTCGCAGGAAACAGGCCCTCGTGGTCAGGTTGATCGTGCTCCGGCGTGGTCAATAACCTCTCGGAGTTGGTTTATCGATTGCTAAGGCGCGATGTCCTCGCACGTTCGTAGTCGGATCGTCAAAGTCGACTTCCACCAAAGCGAAATCCACCATCTCATCGAAAGACGGGACACCTTTGCCTCTATCAAGTGGTATCAGATTTCCAGGTTGCTCGGTGAGATTTTACAGTTTTTCGTAGTTTAGATCGAGTCTGTTCTTCATACCTATAGTCCACGAAAAAGCACAAAAAAAAATTAGGGTTAGTTCATCATATCCGAACCAATCCGAGCCTTTGCATAATCTTTTTAGGGTTTTGCTTTGTTGAATTTGCGGTTGCATCGTCGGTCTCGTTGCTGGTCTTAGAGTCTAGTCTTTTAGAGTTTCGAGTTCTGGTCATAAGTTGTCACGCCGCCGCCGCACCATCATCATCGCCCCTGCCATCTACCACCACCGCTCCGAATCCGTATCCATATACCACCACCAATCCGTGTCCATATACCACCACCAATCCATATCCATATACTACCACCGCTACCACCACCGCTGCCATATACCACCACCATATATCCACCACCAATCCGAGTTCCTTGCTTATTAGGTTTGTTTTCGAGATCCATCTAGTTTCCGATTCGTGTTTCCCTGCCGGAGTAGGTTTCGGAAAAAAAAGAGTGTTTTGAGACAGGTGCCATTATTGGAAGTTTTTTTTGACCCGTTTCCAGTTTTTGGGTCCGGGCAGTCGAAAAAAAAAATTGGTCAAAAAAAATTTCGTGCCCATCCTGTCAGTTTGACCTAGGAAGAGTTTTGAGACACTCGCCATTATAG
>NW_021220774.1:25462-35898 GCF_002162155.2 Triticum dicoccoides
AAAAAAAAATTCAGAGTGTGCTTTTCCCTTGTTTACGTGCCACGCCGTGATTTTGTTGGTGTTCTAGGCTCGCGTCTCTAGCACAGTCTAGCCTAGGACCAGCACAGTACCGTCGTTGAGCGTTTATTCAACTTTGCATCTCTGAATTGATTATTGCTGACCCTTTTTGCTACCATACTATAAGCCTTCCCAGCTCCACATATATCTACGTCGTGTGTTTGACTCTCCCTGGTAATCGCTCTATCCAAGCTTTGAGAGTTTTTGACTACAACGGTTGCCGATCACCGCCTGCTGCTGGGTAAGAACTGGTAAGAATTTGAGATTTGCTTGACGGATTTGTGATACACCAGCACCACTTCTTAGTAGTCTGTAGGATCATATTCTTGTGTGTTTCTATTGCTGCTAACCATGCCAGGATCACAAGCCGACGAGATTGACTGGGAGAACTTATCGAACAAGGAGCTTCATGATAAGTTTCAGCAAATGATGACTGAACAGGTACAAGATGTGCTGAACAATTTTGAAGAGGCCATGGAGAAGATCACTGGCCTTGAGAAGACGTTCGAAACAAAGCTCGATAACTGATTTAATGAACTGCTTGCGCGTCTTCCACCACCGGCTGCACCTGTCGCACCTCTGCAACAACAACAACTACGCCCCCTTCCGAATCAGTATGGACGAGCACAGCGTGTTCCTATTGAGCCAGGACAAAATTCTGGTGCCGCTGCTACTGCTGTTGGTGCTTCTTTGGCTCCTGCTACTGCTGCTGCTGGTACCCAGGAGGATGATGAGTATGCGGGCGATTATGAGGATGAGGTTGATCAAAATCAGCACTACATGCAGCCACCTGCACCACCACCAGCAGGTCTACCTCAGGTATATATTCGTAATGGTAGGCCTGCACCACCACCTCAGGTACGAGATGATGTCCATATTCCTAAACTGAAATTGAATATTCCACCATTTGAGGGTAGATATGTTCCTGATATATATCCTACTTGGGAGTTAGAAACTGAACAACGATTTACATGTTTACAATATCCTGAGGAGAGACGAGTTGCTGCTGCTGTTTGTGCTTTCACTAGTTTTGCATGTGTATGGTGGTCTGAACATTGTAGATTATATCCTATTCCAACTACTTGGGCTGCTTTGAAAACTGCTATGCGTACTCGTTGGGTTCCACCATATTATCAACGTGAATTGCTTCAAAAATTACAGCGCTTAAGACAAGGAAAAAATTCTGTAGAAGAATATTGTCAGGAATTACAAACTGGCATGATTAGATGTGGTATTGTTGAGGAGAATGAAGCTATGCTTGCACGTTTTCTGGGTGGATTAAATAGAGAGATTCAGACCATTCTAGACTATAAGGAGTATACTAATATCACTCGTTTATTCCATCTTGCTTGTAAAGCTGAACGTGAAGTGCAGGATCGACAAGCATTGGTGCGAACTAACTTTTCTGCAGGCCGACCTTCATCATGGACACCGCGTGCATCTTCTACTTCAACTGCACGAGCACCTCAATCAGGTGCCTCCTACAGCCGTGATACAAGAAAACAGGAACAACCACCATTATCTGCCAAGAGCGCACCTGTCGGGCCTGCACAGAGTTCTTCTTCTTCCAGGGCATCAACAGGGCACACAAGTGATATTATTTGTCGTCGTTGTAAGGGAGGAGGTCATTATTCGAGAGAATGCAAATCTCCGCGTGTGATGATTGCTACCGCGTATGGTGGATATGAGTCCGCTAGTGACTATGATGAGGAGATTTTGGCTCTTATTTGATAGAGGCGGAGGTGTCCCGTCTTTCGATGAGATGATGGATATCGCTTTTGATGAGGACATCAATACAATTGTTACACCCACAGCCCCTGCTGCTATACATACTGGACCAATTACTAGAGCTCGTGCACGCCAACTAAATTACCAGGTACTTTCGTTTCTTGGTAATGATTCTAATGTTCATGAGAATATGATGCTGCCTAAATTGGATACATTTGTTTTGCTTACAAATGAAGGGCCTAGCTTGGAGAAGGATGAACATTGGAGCAAGAACAAGCATGGAGATGATGGCATGCGCAAGGGGAACAAGAACGGAGTTACAAGTGATGATTTCAGGTCTTTGAAGCCACCATAATGGGTGCATGAAGCCTTGGACGAAATATACAAGATGCCACTTCATAAATTTCGTCCCGAGGCTATTTTAGGTGCTGCGTCACCTTATTATTGGGCCAGGCCCATGTAATTTCAAAATACATAAGTATAGGCTATTTTTAGAGTCCGTATGTGTGGGGAAACAAGAGATAGGGTTGATTTGGGACCCCTCCACCAAGGGCCACGAAATTCCCCCCTCTTCCTCCATATATACAGCCCTTAGGGCATCGTTTAGACTTTGGGTTTTGTTTAGATAAAAAGTTCGCCATAGCTGCAACTTCGCGTACTTCGTTTGTGTTCAACGACCAGACAAAGGCGTCACAGAACCCCACCTTGATCAATAAAGCTTTCATCTTATATTCGCAATATCCAGATTGCAATCTTAGTTTCTTGCTTGTTCTTCGTTTGCTCGCAGGAAACAGACCCTCGTGGTCAGGTTGATCGTGCTCCAGCGTGGTCAATAACCTCTCGGAGTTGGTTTAGCGATTGCTAAGGCGCGACGTCCTCGCACGTTCGTAGTCGGATCGTCAAAGTCGACTTCCACCAAAGCGAAATCCACCATCTCATCGAAAGACGGGACACCTCCGCCTCTATCAAGTGGTATCAGATTTCCAGGTTGCTCGGTGAGATTTTACAGTTTTTCGTAGTTTAGATCGAGTCTGTTCTTCATACCTATAGTCCACGAAAAAGCCACAAAAAAAATTAGGGTTAGTTCATCATATCCGAACCAATCTGAGCCTTGCATAATCTTTTTAGGGTTTTGCTTTGTTGAATTTGCGGTTGCATCGTCGTGTCTAGTTGCTGGTCTTAGAGTCTAGTCTTTTAGAGTTACGAGTTCTGGTCATAAGTTGTCACGCCGCTGCCGCACCATCATCATCGCCCCTGCCATCTACCACCACCGCACCGAATCCGTATCCATATACCACCACCAATCCGTGTCCATATACCACCACCGATCCATATCCATATACTACCACCGCTACCACCACCGCTGCCATATACCACCACCATATATCCACCACCAATCCGAGTTCTTTGCTTATTAGGTTTGTTTTCGGGATCCATCTAGATTCCGATTCGTGTTTCCTTGCCGGAGTAGGTTTCGGAAAAAAAAAATTCTGGAGTCGGGTAGCCACGCTCCGTTTAGGCCCAAAATTCCTTGCCGGAGTCATTACAGCGCTTAAGACAAGGAAAAAATTCTGTAGAAGAATATTGTCAGGAATTACAAACTGGCATGATTAGATGTGGTATTGTTGAGGAGAATGAAGCTATGCTTGCATGTTTTCTGGGTGGATTAAATAGAGAGATTCAGACCATTCTAGACTATAAGGAGTATACTAATATCACTCGTTTATTCCATCTTGCTTGTAAAGCTGAACGTGAAGTGCAGGATCGACAAGCATTGGGGCGAACTAACTTTTCTGCAGGCCGACCTTCATCATGGACACCACGTGCATCTTCTACTTCAACTGCACCAGCACCTCCATCTGGTGCCACCTCCATCCGTGATACAAGAAAACAGGCACAGCCACCATTATCTTCCAAGAGCGCACCTGCGGGTCCTGCACAGCATTCTTCTTCTTCCATGGCATCAACAGGGCACACAAGTGATATTATTTGTCGTCGTTGTAAGGGAGGAGGTCATTATGCGAGGGAATGCAAATCTCCGCGTGTGATGATTGCTACCGCGGATGGTGGATATGAGTTCGCTAGTGACTATGATGAGGAGACATTGGCTCTTATTACACGTGAAGAACATGGTGGAGATGATTCTGATCATGAGACGCAATACATGGCTCCTGAAGACGCTGACAGGTATGAATGTTTAGTTGCTCAACGTGTTTTGAGTGTGCAGGTCACACAAGCTGAGCAAAATCAGAGGCACAATTTGTTCCATACCAAGGGAGTTGTGAAGGAACGTTCTGTGCGCGTCATAATAGACGGAGGGAGCTGCAACAACTTGGCTAGCATGGAGATGGTGGAGAAGCTTTCTCTCACCACAAGACCACATCCACATCCTTACTACATCCAATGGTTCAACAACAGCGGCAAGGTTAAGGTAACACGTACTGTTCGTGTGCACTTTAGTATCTCTACATATGCTGATTATGTTGATTGTGATGTGGTACCTATGCAAGCATGTTCCTTATTACTTGGTAGACCATGGCAATTTGATAAAAATTCTGTACACCATGGTAGAAACAATCACTATACTCTTGTTCATAAGGATAAAAATATTACTTTGCTTCCTATGACTCCTGATTCCATTTTGAAAGATGATATTAATAGAGCTAATAAAGCAAAACAGGAGAAGAATAAGAGTGAAAATCAGATTGTGGCAAAAGAATTTGAGCAACAAATGAAGCCTAATAATAAACCATCTAGTGTTGCTTCTGAAATTAAATTGAAAAGTGCATGTTTATTTGCCACCAAATCTGATATTGATGAGCTAGATTTCAGCAAATCTGTTTGCTATGCTTTTGCGTGCAAAGAGGCATTATTTTCATTCGAGGACGTGCCTTCCTCTTTGCCTCCTGCTGTCACTAACATTTTGCAGGAGTTCGCTGACGTGTTTCCACAAGACGTGCCACCGGGATTACCGCCTATTCGAGGGATTGAGCATCAGATTGACTTAATTCGCGGTGCTTCACTGCCAAACCATGCACCATACCGTACCAATCCAGAGGAGACGAAGGAGATTATGCGTCAAGTACAAGAGCTTCTCGACAAAGGTTATATACGCGAATCCCTTAGTCCTTGTGCTGTTCCTATTATTCTAGTGCCGAAAAAGGATGGTACATCACGTATGTGTGTTGATTGTAGAGGCATTAATAATATTACTATTCGTTATCGTCATCCTATTCCTAGGCTAGATGATATGCTTGATGAATTGAGTGGCTCTACAATATTCTCCAAAGTTGATTTGCGTAGTGGCTACCATCAAATTCGTATGAAATTGGGAGATGAATGGAAAACAGCATTTAAAACTAAGTTTGGATTATATGAGTGGTTAGTCATGCCTTTTGGGTTAACTAATGCACCTAGTACTTTCATGAGATTAATGAACGAAGTTTTACGTGCTTTCATTGGACGATCTGTGGTAGTTTACTTTGATGACATATTGATTTATAGCAGATCTTTGGAGGAACATTTGGAACATTTACGTGCTGTTTTTATTGCTCTACGTGATGCACGTTTGTTTGGTAACCTTGGGAAGTGCACCTTTTGCACCGACCGAGTATCTTTTCTTGGCTATGTTGTTACTCCACAGGGAATTGAAGTTGATAAAGCCAAGATTGAAGCTATTGAGAGTTGGCCGCAGCCCAAAACGGTCACACAACTGAGGAGTTTTCTTGGCCTCGCTGGATTCTATAGGCGTTTTGTGAGAGATTTCAGCACCATTGCTGCACCTCTCAATGAGCTTACAAAGAAAGATGTGCCTTTTCTTTGGGGTACCGCACAGGAAGAAGCCTTCACGGTATTGAAAGATAAGTTGACACATGCTCCTTTACTCCAACTTCCTGATTTTAATAAGACTTTTGAGCTTGAATGTGATGCTAGTGGAATTGGATTAGGAGGTGTGTTATTACAAGATGGCAAACCTGTTGCATACTTTTCTGAAAAATTGAGTGGGCCTAGTCTGAATTATTCTACTTATGATAAAGAATTATATGCTCTTGTTCGGACTTTAGAAACATGGCAACATTATTTATGGCCCAAAGAATTTGTTATACATTCTGATCATGAATCTTTGAAACATATTAAAAGTCAAGCTAAACTAAATCGTAGACATGCTAAATGGGTTGAATTCATTGATGATGAGGACATCAATACAATTATTACACCCACAGCCCCTGCTGCTATACATACTGGACCAATTACTAGAGCTCGTGCACACCAACTAAATTACCAGGTACTTTCGTTTCTTGGTAATGATTCTAATGTTCATGAGAATATGATGCTGCCTAAATTGGATACATTTGTTTTGCTTACAAATGAAGGGCCTAGCTTGGAGAAGGATGAACATTGGAGCAAGAACAAGCATGGAGATGATGGCATGCGCAAGGGGAACAAGAACGAAGTTACAAGTGATGATTTCAGGACTTTGAAGCCACCATAATGGGTGCATGAAGCCTTGGACGAAATATACAAGATGCCACTTCATAAATTTCGTCCCGAGGCTATTTTAGGTGCTGCGTCACCTTATTATTGGGCCAGGCCCATGTAATTTCGAAATACATAAGTATAGGCTATTTTTAGAGTCCGTATGTGTGGGGAAACAAGAGATAGGGTTGATTTCGGACTCCTCCACCAAGGGCCACGAAATTCCCCCCTCTTCCTCCATATATACAGCCCTTAGGGCATCGTTTAGACTTTGGGTTTTGTTTAGATTAAAAGTTCGCCATAGCTGCAACTTCGCGTACTTTGTTTGTGTTCAACGACCAGACAAAGGCGTCACAGAACCCCACCTTGATCAATAAAGCTTTCATCTTATATTCGCAATATCCAGATTGCAATCTCAGTTTCTTGCTTGTTCTTCGTTTGCTCGCAGGAAACAGACCCTCGTGGTCAGGTTGATCGTGCTCCGGCGTGGTCAATAACCTCTCGGAGTTGGTTTAGCGATTGCTAAGGCGCGACGTCCTCGCACGTTCGTAGTCGGATCGTCAAAGTCGACTTCCACCAAAGCGAAATCCATCATCTCATCGAAAGACGGGACACCTTTGCCTCTATCAAGACCACATCCACATCCTTACTACATCCAATGGTTCAACAACAGCGGCAAGGTTAAGGTAACACGTACTGTTCGTGTGCATTTTAGTATCTCTACATATGCTGATTATGTTGATTGTGATGTGGTACCTATGCAAGCATGTTCTTTATTACTTGGTAGACCATGGCAATTTGATAAAAATTCTGTACACCATGGTAGAAACAATCACTATACTCTTGTTCATAAGGATAAAAATATTACTTTGCTTCCTATGACTCCTGATTCCATTTTGAAAGATGATATTAATAGAGCTAATAAAGCACAACAGGAGAAGAATAAGAGTGAAAATCAGATTGTGGCAAAAGAATTTGAGCAACAAATGAAGCCTAATAATAAACCATCTAGTGTTGTTTCTGAAATTAAATTGAAAAGTGCATGTTTATTTGCCACCAAATCTGATATTGATGAGCTAGATTTCAGCAAATCTGTTTGCTATGCTTTTGTGTGCAAAGAGGCATTATTTTCATTCGAGGACGTGCCTTCCTCTTTGCCTCCTGCTGTCACTAACATTTTGCAGGAGTTCGCTGACGTTTTTCCACAAGACGTGCCACCGGGATTACCGCCTATTCGAGGGATTGAGCATCAGATTGACTTCATTCCCGGTGCTTCACTGCCAAACCGTGCACCATACCGTACCAATCCAGAGGAGACGAAGGAGATTATGCGTCAAGTACAAGAGCTTCTCGACAAAGGTTATATACGCGAATCCCTTAGTCCTTGTGCTGTTCCTATTATTCTAGTGCCGAAAAAGGATGGTACATCACGTATGTGTATTGATTGTAGAGGCATTAATAATATTACTATTCGTTATCGTCATCCTATTCCTAGGCTAGATGATATGCTTGATGAATTGAGTGGCTCTACAATATTCTCCAAAGTTGATTTGCGTAGTGGCTACCATCAAATTCGTATGAAATTGGGAGATGAATGGAAAACAGCATTTAAAACTAAGTTTGGATTATATGAGAGGTTAGTCATGCCTTTTGGGTTAACTAATGCACCTAGTACTTTCATGAGATTAATGAACGAAGTTTTACGTGCTTTCATTGGACGATTTGTGGTAGTTTACTTTGATGACATATTGATTTATAGCAGATCTTTGGAAGAACATTTGGAACATTTACGTGCTGTTTTTATTGCTCTACGTGATGCACGTTTGTTTGGTAACCTTGGGAAGTGCACCTTTTGCACCGACCGAGTATCTTTTCTTGGCTATGTTGTTACTCCACAGGGAATTGAAGTTGATAAAGCCAAGATTGAAGCTATTGAGAGTTGGCCGCAGCCCAAAACGGTCACACACGTGAGGAGTTTTCTTGGCCTCGCTGGATTCTATAGGCGTTTTGTGAGAGATTTCAGCACCATTGCTGCACCTCTCAATGAGCTTACAAAGAAAGATGTGCCTTTTCTTTGGGGTACCGAACAGGAAGAAGCCTTCACGGTATTGAAAGATAAGTTGACACATGCTCCTTTACTCCAACTTCCTAATTTTAATAAGACTTTTGAGCTTGAATGTGATGCTAGTGGAATTGGATTAGGCGGTGTGTTATTACAAGATGGCAAACCTGTTGCATACTTTTCTGAAAAATTGAGTGGGCCTAGTCTGAATTATTCTACTTATGATAAAGAATTATATGCTCTTGTTCGGACTTTAGAAACATGGCAACATTATTTATGGCCCAAAGAATTTGTTATACATTCTGATCATGAATCTTTGAAACATATTAAAAGTCAAGCTAAACTGAACCGTAGACATGCTAAATGGGTTGAATTCATTGAGACTTTTCCTTATGTCATTAAACACAAGAAGGGAAAAGAAAATGTTATTGCTGATGCATTGTCTCGCCGCTATACTATGCTTTCACAACTTGACTTCAAAATATTTGGTTTGGAGACCATCAAAGATCAATATGTGCATGATGCTGATTTTAAAGATGTAATGCAGAATTGTAAAGAAGGAAGAATGTGGAACAAGTTCGTCGTTAACGATGGATTTGTGTTTCGTGCTAACAAGCTATGCATTCCAGCTAGCTCCGTTCGTCTTTTGTTGTTGCAGGAGGCGCATGGAGGAGGATTAATGGGACACTTTGGAGTGAAGAAGACGGAGGACGTACTTGCTACACATTTCTTTTGGCCAAAGATGAGACGGGATGTTGAGCGTTTTATTGCTCGCTGCACTACATGTCAAAAAGCTAAGTCACGACTCAATCCTCATGGTTTATATATGCCTTTGCCTGTACCTAGTGTTCCTTGGGAGGATATATCTATGGACTTTGTTTTAGGTTTACCTCGAACAAAGAAGGGGAGGGATAGCATATTTGTTGTCGTGGATAGATTCTCGAAAATGGCACACTTTATACCATGTGATAAAAGCGATGATGCTGTTAGTGTTGCTGATTTGTTCTTTCGTGAAATTATTCGCTTGCATGGTGTGCCAAATACTATTGTTTCAGATCGTGATACTAAATTTCTTAGCCACTTTTGGAGATGTTTATGGGCTAAGTTGGGGACTAAACTGCTTTTTAGTACTACTTGTCACCCCCAAACTGATGGACAAACTGAAGTAGTCAATAGAACGTTGTCTACTATGCTTAGGGCTGTTTTGAAGAATAATAAGAAAATGTGGGAGGAATGCTTGCCTCATATTGAATTTGCTTATAATCGTTCATTGCATTCTACTACTAAGATGTGCCCTTTTGAAGTTGTGTATGGTTTCCTACCTCGTGCACCTATTGATTTGTTGCCTCTTCCATCTTCGGAGAAGGTTAATTTTGATGCTAAACAACGTGCTGAATTGATTTTAAAAATGCATGAGTTAACTAAGGAAAACATTGAGCGTATGAATGCTAAATATAAACTTGCTGGAGATAAGGGTAGAAAACATGTTGTGTTTGCACCTGGAGATCTTGTTTGGTTACATTTGCGTAAGGATAGATTTCCTGATTTGCGCAAATCAAAGATAATGCCATGTGCTGATGGTCCCTTTAAGGTGTTAGAGAAAATAAATGATAATGCATATAAACTTGAGCTACCTACAGATTTTGGGGTTAGTCCCACTTTTAACATTGCAGATTTGAAGCCTTATTTGGGTGAGGAAGATGAACTTCCGTCGAGGAAGACTTCATTTCAAGAAGGGGAGGATGATGAGGACATCAATACAATTGTTACACCCACAGCCCCTGCTGCTATACATACTGGACCAATTACTAGAGCTCGTGCACGCCAACTAAATTACCAGGTACTTTCGTTTCTTGGTAATGATTCTAATGTTCATGAGAATATGATGCTGCCTAAATTGGATACATTTGTTTTGCTTACAAATGAAGGGCCTAGCTTGGAGAAGGATGAACATTGGAGCAAGAACAAGCATGGAGATGATGGCATGCGCAAGGGGAACAAGAACGGAGTTACAAGTGATGATTTCAGGTCTTTGAAGCCACCATAATGGGTGCATGAAGCCTTGGACGAAATATACAAGATGCCACTTCATAAATTTCGTCCCGAGGCTATT
>NW_021220775.1:0-564 GCF_002162155.2 Triticum dicoccoides
TTTCATAATTCTTTCATACATGTCGCTCTTGATGCATCGCATATCCCGGTACACCGCTAGAGGCATTCACATAGAGTCATATTTTTGTTCTAGTATCAAGTTGTAACACTGAGTTATGAGTAAATAAAAGTGTGATGATCATCATTATTAGAGCATTGTCCCATGTGAGGAAAGAAGAAATAAAAAAGAGAGGCCTATGAATCCCAAATAAAAAAGAGGCCAAAGAAGCCCAAACAAAAAATGAGAGAAAAAGAGAGAAGGGACAATGTTACTATCCTTTTTCCACACTTGTGCTTCAAAATAGCACCATGGTCTTCATGGTAGAGAGTTTCTTATTTTGTCACTTTCATATATTAGTGCGAATTTTTCATTATAGAACTTGGCTTGTATATTCCAATGACGGGCTTCCTCAAGATGCCCTAGGTCTTCGTGAGCAAGCAAGTTGGATTCACACCCACTTAGTTTCTTTTGATGAGCTTTCATACACTTATAGCTCTAGTGCATCCGTTGCATGGCAATCCCTACTCCTCGCATTGACATCAATTGATGGGCATCTCCATAGCC
>NW_021220776.1:0-2095 GCF_002162155.2 Triticum dicoccoides
GTTTGTGTGGTCCTGTTGTTCGCATGCTCGGGAGTCAGGAGTGGTGACGAATTCATGTTGTGACAATATGTCGATGCTGTTGAGACTGTCTTTCTAGGACGCGTGTTTACCTCTGTAATCTGTATGAAACTATGGATTCTAATTAATTTGCTAAAATAGTAGCTGCTTACCCTGATTTCTAATAGCATTTGTTAGGTGGGGCGCATTGCTGTTTATTAGTTGAATGGTGATTTCTGCTGAATTTCTGTTATTGTAATGGTATATGTGACTGTAAGTTCATTCTTTCGATATCATTTGCTGGAATGTGTAAAGGTATGGCTCTTTCATGATTTGAACCTTGCACCGGTAGGGTATCCACAACACTATGTATGATCTAAACAATGGGTGAAAATATTTATTGGAGCATTTGTTTCAAACAAATGATTTTGAGCGTAAGATATTTCTAATATTTAAGTATGCGTGACGTATTTTAGATAGTACTGTCTCAACATTGTGTGCCTGATTGTTATTGAAATTAACAAAATATTTAAAATTATAGTGAAAATGTACAATCTCCAATAATACAATGGGTATTAATATTTATATTTGTTAAGATGTGCGTTGCACGTGCCGCTTACTAGTAAAGCTCAAATTCAAACGTCAATGACATTCTGTGAGCCAATTAACAACTATAAGAGGACAGATCAACAGAAGAAATTTCGTCATACATGCACACTACACACGGGGATCCAAATTCCAATATTCCAATATTTCAACACTGCACACAGGGATCCAAATTACAACAAATTTCAGCCTCCAAATTCTAGCTTTGCCCTCAGTTTCCCTAATTTCATCGTACATGCAACACTGCACACGGGGACCCAATTTCCAATATTTCAACGTTGCAATTGAGCTGGGCACATGGCACCTACAAAATCCAGTAGCAAAATTCATATGGGGCGGAGCGGCCGGTGTCGCCGGCCGGCCGGCCAACATGGACGGCCACCGGATTGGCCAGTGGGAGCCGAAGACAACAGTCTCAAGCGCGGTCTTGTCCCCCCTCCCTCGTTGCCGGGATGTTTGCCCACGGCGCATGTAGATCAGTGCGAGCTTCTAGCCGGCGTCGAGCCGTCGAGGCTATGCCGCGGCAGGGTGGCTGGTCGCCTAGTTCATCGATGGATGCTACCAGCCTTGCTAAGCGTGGTTGGAAATAGAGGTGAAGCAACCGAGCCAGCAGTGTGGATGAAGCCTGATGATGCGATTGTGTGTGCATGTGCATGTCAGGATGGACTTTTCACAAAGCTCCAGGGGCCATTACTACCTGGTAAAAATTAAATCTCATTTTGGCTGGGGGGGCCACGGCCCCCTCACACTTGTACATAGCTCCGCCGTTGAATACCTATACGGTACGGATCACATCGATTCAACGATAAAATAACGTACGTATACTCAGAAGTTTGTATCATATAGTACATTTGTAGTCATTCATTTTCTTCTCTTTCTTGCGAGTAAATAGCGTAAAACTACTATTTTACACGCTAGGGTTCCAAAAAACTATCGAATTTTATTTTTTTCTTAGATAACTAAGAAATGGGTGGTCGTCTGTTTCAAAAAACCCAAATCGTCGAGTCTTTATCAGTTGATCACGATTATGCCAGGTTGGGCCCATGTGTAAGATAACCGTTTGTTTGACCATTTACTTTGACCGTTAACTTACATCTGGGTCCCATATGTCAGTTTTGTAAAAAGCAATTGGGTCCCTACAAGTTTTCTGAAAAGGCAATCAAGTCCCTATGAGTTTTCTGAAAAAAGCAATCGGGTCCCGTGGCAGCCTGGAGCTCGACGCCGCTCGGCAGGGTAGCGCTGCCTCCTCCGGCCGGCGAGCCACGCCCGCAGCGGCCGCCATGCAGTGCCTCGCCTGCGGCCGCCGCCATGCGGTGCCTTGCCTGCCCTGCGGCTGCCGCCACACCATGCCTCACCTGCCCCGCGGCGGCCGCCGCCATGCCGTGCCTCGCCCGCGGCCGCCGCCATTCCCTGGCGCGAGCTCCTCAAGCTCGACGCAGATGGCCTGCGCCGCTGCTGGAGTGCCGCGGGCGAGGCCGACCTCGGCGCAACC
>NW_021220777.1:0-3768 GCF_002162155.2 Triticum dicoccoides
GAATCATGAAGAAACCATGGGTTATATAACCCAACACTGTTGCAAGGTGGTCCGCTCTATGCAAATCTTGAAACAAAGTTCCAAAAAGTTAAATACATAAATACCATCACACAATGACAGAAACACATAAGGAACACACGTTCTAGATACCTAAATGAACCCAGGAAAAGAAATGCACGAACTTATTTATGAAATTTAGACCATAATGTCTCAGCAAGCATATTCTCCTAAGAAAGAAGGCAGGTCTAGGCACACAAAAAGTTTCATCTGTGAGAAGCATTTTCACAAACACGTGGTGTGCTACTTGTTCTACTAATCAAAGAAAACCAACAAGCAGAGAGGAGAAACTCAGCAACCTGCAAGCTGCAACCTCACCAAACAACCTACAACCAGCTGAGACTGTTTTGAGAGATCCGTCAATAATTCAATATTTTCTATGTTCGTAACCTCTTTCCATTTTTACTATAATAACGAATGCCACTTTGCCTAAGCCAAATTGCATCTCAGCAGAAACTACTACAAAGTACAATTACACTTTCATAGTTCATATCATTCAGAAAAATGGTTTTTCGAGAACGTACTTATATTTCTTTGCAAAGTGCCTATTTAGCATATAGTAATACCACATGACATGGACCTCAATAGAACTGCAAGCATTGCAGCAACTTCTCATTATCTTAGCTCATTGTTCAAATGAGTAAAACATACCTGCTCACCAACTACATTTAGTACTGGAACAAGGTTGACATGGACGAGGCAAAAATTTCCAGGTCCTACAACTCAGAATAAGGAAGCTAAATGTGTAAAAGCAAGCAAATGCCAAAATAGATATAGACATTTAGGGAAGAGCTGGTCTTTACTGACCTACACGGTATGAAAATTGACCTAATGCTTCAATAAAATGCATTGATTCAATATCCCCTCATCAAGAGTGCCACTGTCATTATGCGCGGTGAGAAAAGATTTTGTCCCTGCACTGGGCAGACTTACATAGCTATGGGAACATCCGAAGGAACTGCACACTTCCACATGTATGCTTTAAGTGTGCTGCATTGCAAGCTGTGCTACACATGAAATTATCGTGTTTACCTATAGTTCCAACGAAACTATCACACAAACATCAGGAGTCCCTTGTTTACCGTCAACCAGCTTTATCGCCACGCGTTCGATCCAATCCTGAATTCCATCTGTGATATGTGGCCCAACCTGTTAACACCCAGTAACCTTTGTCATACAAGTGTTTCGCATGAATGCTCCAGCTACACTATATAATGACGACAAACCTGGACGTTTTCTTCAAGTAGTCTCCTCTCCTTTCCTTGTCAATGACAGCCTGGTGTGAGGATTTTACAAGGAAAAATGCTGTTAACTTCCAGAAGATAGAAGCAGCACCTACAATTGATAATAAAAGAACACAAAAAAAGTTCGAACACAAAAAATAACCGATAATATGCAAAAACAAAAGCTAACATGGACAGGTCACATGCATGTACACTGATTACAAGCGACTAAACCAAGCAAGCAAATATCTAGTCATGTCGTGGCCTTCCTAGACCGTGTGCGTTGCGTCCAGCCTGTCTGAATTTAAGAGATTGGAGGATGAGCAACAGCAGGTAGATAAAAAGGGAGGGTAAGGGGGAAAAGAGAGATGCCGCCGGCAACGAGCGCCATGGAGGGACAGAAAAAAAAATACGTGTGTTTGGCCATGGAGGCAGCAAGGTCGCGGCGAGAAGGTGAAGACGGGCGGCGGACCAAGTTCGTCTTCCCCGCGGCTGCACCCCACCACGACCGAAGCGCAGTCCCCGCAGCTCTTCTCCGGCACGGATCCACCGCCCGTGTGCGCCTTCTTTGGCACCGCCGCCGGAGAGAAAAGTGAGAGAGGAGGAGGCGGCATAGTGGAGAGCAGAGTAGAGAAGGAGGGGAGCGGGGGGCTAGGTGCAGAGGGAGCGGGGAAGGCGGCTGCGGGCTGTGGAGGGCGGCTGCGGTGCGGAGGGAGCGGGGGAGGCGGCTGCGAGGCTGCGGAGGAAGCGAGGGAGACGGCCGCGAGATTGGCTCGTGGGCCTAGGGTTCCTTTTACCCTGGATCGCGATTGGCGAGCACGCGACCCAGACTTCGCGTACCAAGATTTAAAGAAAACTCACGTTAATCTTGCGACCCCACGGCTACGAACCCCACCTGTCATTCTCTCGTGAAGCAAGCGCAAAAGTGAGAAAAAGCGGACAGTTGACCAAATGCCAGCAGCCAAGAAATTACTGTGGTAGCTCGATCGGGCGGTCAAAAGTGGCGAGCGCGAGCGATGCCCCAGTTATGCGGGTAGGCTAGGAAGGTTTATATGTTCAATTCAGATTATGGCGAAAATGCATGCATGTTCTCCACACCGGCGTCCACATCTCGACATGCATATCTACTGGTCTGGTGGAGCGTCACGCGTATTACTTCCCATCAGGTAAGCTGCCCGTTTGGCCCGGAGGCAGGAGCCTGGACGCGGCCATTTCGCATGAAGCAGTTTCGCTGTTGCTGTGTTGGTGTCACATATGCAATGCTTGCAGCGGAATGGTGCTCTGCAACGGGCAAATGCGGAGCACAAAAACAAACCGAGCGTGATGGATGGTAGCTGCTGGCTGCAACCCTGATGCACCGGAGCTTGTGGTGCTACCGATGCACCGAACTTGCATTGTGCTTTTAAAATCTTTAAAAAAATTCTAAAAAAAAAAGCACACTCACAAAACATCAATGTAGGTTGTCACAAAATTTCATGTCAAAATTCAAAACATAACTCAAAAAATAAAAATGAAACATTCGGCACTGAATAGTGCATAACATAACTTGGGCTTAGATTTGGCCCATTATCGCAATGATGTCAAATTTGTATCTTAAAAACATTTCATTTTTTATATGAAATTTTGTGACAACCTACATTGATGTGGTGTGAGTGTGCTATTTTTTTAGATTTTTTTAAAATATTCCATGGCATTCGATGCATCGATAGCATCACAAGACCACAAATGCGGGTGCACGGATACATTCCCACCCACCACCAGCCAGGTGCAGCCCCAGCCGACGAGCGGGCGGGATAGCGCTAGCTACAATTTCCCACCACGCGACCGACGATCGAGCTTCGCTTCAGCGCCACGCATCGCCGGAAACGTGGGGCGCCGGATCCTTCCCACTTCCTGGCCACCCTTGGTCAATTAGCCCATCCACTTTGACCTCAAGAAGGATAGCTTGAGCTGCAAGCAACATATATTGTCGGAGAATGAACAGATGCAGACCAGACCGGCTATTTCTTTCATGTTTACAGGATGGCAAATTTTAGAAAGGTGCATCGTGCGGAAGCCTCAAGTGTGTAACCTTGGTTGAACTAGTACATCAGAACCAGGCTGACAAGTTACTGATTTTGTTTTTCAAAATTGAGGTCACCACTCCATCGCTTCGGAAAAGAGTGAATAGGAAGTGCCAGCGTTTCAAAAATACTAACAAGAGCAAGAAGATGTTTCGTTTTTTTGCACCAAAATTAAGCTCCCCCCTGATGAAATGAGGCCATGGCCACATACATGCCAACTCACAAGGCCTAGTGAACTGTGACAGACGAACGACGGGAGTGATTCAGCGTTGCAGTCATCGGGCAAACGCCCACTTTGATTTGGCAAATACAGTTTCCTTCCCTGGCCAAGGTTCACGCAACGTAACCAGCTCTGCTTCCATATACTGCACACGGCAAGAAATTCAGTTTAAATATCACGAGGTTCCCTTTTTCCTTTTTTTTTT
>NW_021220778.1:0-3098 GCF_002162155.2 Triticum dicoccoides
ATGTTTTTACACTTTAGCAAAATTCAGAATAACAGCAACTAAATGCTACTCTGTTTCCACTACATAATACAAAATGAAGCTAATCAAATCCATGACAACTTGGTCCATTACCTTAGTAGCACATCCTATGAATCTCCTGCCAGTGATAGTGCCTTCAAATGCCACAAACTTGCCTGGCCTCTGCCTATGCAAGATGCAACTTCGCTCAAATTCAGTCACAAGCCCACAAAAACTTGGGACTATCACAATTTTAGGAGTTTGCTGCTGCAGCAAAAACATATATATCAACTACAACTCACATATCTGAACTTAAATGGAAGAAATCCAAATTATCTTCAACCCCTAACCCTCGAATATAAGAGGAGAGGAGAGAGTGAGCTGACGTACAAAGTACTCCATCTGCATGCTGCTGAACTCGCTCATGTACTCGTCATCGTCTGAGGTCTCGTTACTGTTGGGCCACGACGACATGGTCACGGCGTCTCCGGAGTGCGATAAGAAGAAACAGAAGCAGAGGAGAGCAGAGAGTGGAGTGAGCTCGGGGGAGAGTGAGATCGGGTGGGGACGAGCGGGCCGGTCGGCCAGGTTAGTCCTGGTCCGACTAGGTGCCACCGACAGGCGGTTCTAACGACAGTAAGCGAGCGCCGTTAGCCGTTAGGCCGCCCAATAGCTTGGCAGGTGTGCCACTCATGTCAAAAGCGCGGTTAAAACGACCATGAGCTCTACTTGGTAGTTCTAGTTACAAAATTAGAAAATTTCGTAGTTTTCGGTCAGTTTTTAAAAATTGGTAGTCTTGTGGGATGGGAACCCCTAAAGTGGTAGTTTTTTTGTCAATCTCTCAAATCAATTCATAGAGTCCTCTCTACAAGGCCTAGTGCACGACCCACATATGTTACACAAATACCAAACAATATTAATATGGGCTAAGGAAAAATCCATTGTGATCACAAAATCCTCTTTGTGAATAATTGTGCCATGAAAGAAACTGCTGCAGTTTCTCAAAAAAAGAGAAAGAAACTGCTGCACCAACAAATAACTAAACCACCAGAGGCACCTATCAAAGGTATAAATTCATATTTACCAAAACGACGTGGACATCACTTTGGAAGAAAAAGAGTGATCAAAACCCATTCTTTTGGTTTCTTGCACACACAATAACCCGATTCATAGGTTTTGATGCGTAAAGCCAAATAATCCATTCTTTTTGTTTCTTGCACACACAATAATCTGATTCATCGGTTTTGATGTGTAAAGCCAAATATTTAACATCTGAATTTAGACCACAGATATTCCATCCCAAAAAACTCTAGATAACTGACGACATAAGTTCAACTTAACAGAAATAACTGAATAAAAGCTAAAAAAACAGTAGAAGCAACGCCGAAACTTAAACACCAGTGTTTCCCAGAGCCTTCATACGCTCTTCTAATAGTTCTTCAACAGGAATCCCTCACATCTTGATCCCAATAGCCTGTATAGTGATGATAGGAGTTTTATTTGGAACCATAGAAGCCGACTGAGTATCAACTTTAGTAGGCAGAGCTGAAGGGGTTCTAAGAACTGATAGGAGCAAGGGTGTCACGCTCGGAGTCTTTGCGTTTCTTAACACCAGATTGACGCTGCTTGCCATCTGCCAGTGAGGGAGCCTTGAAGCGCATAAACCTGTTTGATCGCGTGCTTCTACGAACTTCAGAAGTGTTAATTGGGGCAGTAGTAGCTCAACGCATTTTCATGGTTTCAGTTGTGTCCACTATCAGACATCCAGTCCATACTAACACTATCAGACACAGACACTGCACTGACAAGATGGAATCCGACAACACAACCCAGACCTCACTGTGGCCAGGTATAAAAGGGGAAAACGGGAACCAAGAAAGTACGCAGAACCAATCAGCTCGTTCTGAAGAAAGAAAATCATCTTGACCATCTCGTGTGAACCCCAGACCAGGCTAGATTGCAACTCACTGAAACCAAATATAGGAGTGTGGACAAACTTGTAAAGTAGCAAAAAATGCAACCCCCATGATCCAGGTGCAAGTGTACATGCAAGTCCATACCTGAGCACGAACGAAAAAAAAATTTAGAGGCCTGAAAGCCTTCCACCATATTATCAACAACAGGGTCCACCATTAAGTCATTGACACATGCTCATGGCTCATGCCAAAGTCCGGAATATTGTGCTCAGGCAGAACTCCGTCCATCATACCCTACCAAAGCCTTCAAGTTAATACCCCGATAGGCAGGAGGCACTGGTGGTAGGACTGGCCATTCCCACAACATTGTCGAGCCGGAGGAGCCATTGGAAGAGGAATGGATGATCTTCTTCTATCTCTAACTGTTTTCTTCCCTATGACCGTATCCAGCAACACACGATCTCCTTCATGTTAGCCCGCTCCGACGCTGTCTGAACCATCTACCAGTCCCCCGCGGCTAGTGACGCTCCCTCGAGCGCCTTGCTGTCCTCCCAGAATCACTGCACACCGGCATGCTGCTGCCAAGCCATCACTCTAAGCCCCCCGCCCCGTTCTTCTCCAACGCCGACAACCCTCTCCCCTTGCACCCGTACCGGGCAGCCTTCGACTCCACTCGGGACGCCGCTACCGTCACCGGCTCCTTCCTGTTCGAGCCTAGCTGTCGTTGCTATGCTTCGGTACGCTTGCCTTCCTCGCCCCCATTCCGTTTCACTTCGGGTTCGGGCCTGGATGCAAGTTGTCGACACGGGCAGGAAGACAGCGCGCTCCACGATCCGCATGACACCCCTCGAACCAATTAGATAACGCGAACGATCCCCCCCGGATCACCCCACGAACCTCGATCCCAACCGTCCATTGCACCACACATCCAACGCTCCACGCCCACCTTCCCTCCCGAAAAGGCAAAACTCACGCGCCCTCCCCTCCAAAATCCCCCGCCCGCTCGCCGCTCGTCTCCTACTTAACGCCGCCCACTCCGCTTCGTTCTCCTCACTCCAATCCAATCTCCAACCTCCTTCCTCTCCTCAACCACCCGGCGCATCTCCGACGACATGGCCCGCACCAAGCAGACGGCGAGGAAGTCCACCGGCGGCAAGGCGCCGAGGAAGCAGCTGGCCACCAAGG
>NW_021220779.1:0-2088 GCF_002162155.2 Triticum dicoccoides
TGTTGGAATAATTATGCATCTCTGGGATGCCATTAGCAGGAACAGATTGCACCTAGATCACCTCACAACATGAACAGAGAAGGGTTTAGGGTTTCTTTACATGTCACGGGAGTGGACATGATCGCCTGCTCGGTGCAGGCGTGATGCAGGGGTGATGTAGTCGAAGTAGATGTTCTCCTCGACGTCCTGATTCCTTCAGGACGCCACCGGCACTGCCCAGGGACAGCGGCGGCGGCTGGCTTAGGTCTTCCCGTCGCTGCAGCACTCCCCCTGATCGGATGGGGTGAGAGAATATCGGGAGGAGAGTAAACCTTACGTGAATTGTGATCTCGCAGGTGCCCAGCTCTCTCCCGTATCCCTTTTAATATGGCGCTGGCGACAGGGGACCCAAAACCTGAGTTGGTTTTTGGGCGCCCCCAATCAGGGCGCGTTAGTTCTGATCGAGGCTCACGTACGTTGGTACGTGGACCCCTTCACTTATCGTTATCCATTTATCTTTTTTTTTCTGTTAGACTAATAGATCTAACTGGCCTGTTTAAGCCGTCAGATCAAAACCAACACAAATGAGTGGCTCTCCCGTGGCCACTTAGAGATAAGGGAGAATGTGATGGGCATGCCTGGGCCTGGACGCGTAGCCCGTGTGGGATGCGGAAGATTTCTCACGATATTAGCCGGATGGTTTAAACACTTTCTCATGTAATTTTTATCTTAACCCTAAAATCTACGCTACTCTTGCGATGAAAAAAGAGCCAACCTGATCCAACTTACACGTAACAGAGACCCAACCTATACCTCTAGATGCAGTACCATAGTGGATAGGGGCATGGTAGTGGAGGCCCTCTTTGAGATCGTCTTGTCTCAATCTCTTGTGTTGTCTCTCTCATGTCTCTCTCAAGCTCTCATGTCTCTCTCTAAGAATTAATTTACTGGGTTATCCCTATCATCGGAAAACCTCCACACGCAATACAATGGTGGACACGGACACGCACGGTAGTTGAGGCGATGGTTTTCATTTTCAGTGAGATTTCGACGAAATTCACTGAATTTCAATAATTTCAGTGCACACTAAAATATTTACCTTTCGGACTAAATATTTCAGCAATTTCAGTAGCACACAGGAATTATAATATTATTTTTTAAATCAAATATCTAATTTAATTCAAGTGAATTTCAGCCTTTTGGTCCATTCCGTCTGGAGGGACGGTCATCAGTGGCGGCGGCAGGGCCGTCTCCAGAAATTCGGGGTTCTGGTGCGAAATGCCAATTGGGCCCCTAAAATTTCCAGGTACTTGCATTTTTTATATAAACAAATACGAACAAATTCAAACACTGCACAAATTATAGGCTTATCAAGAAATAAAAAAAAAGACTAAACCTGAATTTTTGACGAACAACTATTTGGGAAATCTTGGTGTGTGATAGCTTGAAGCTTACTATATATCATCCCTGAACAATTTGATTGATGAAAACTGATTCTTATGCACAACTACTTACTAATTTGTAATTCAATAGAACAAGTAGTCTAATTTAAACAGGAATTCAGTTCGAGAAAACCTAATAGACATATCGGTGATGCCATCACCTTTGCCTTGGCCACCCGCTGCTTCTACTTGTGCAGTGCGATTCGTGACTTGCCGAGTCCCCAACGACCAACAGAATCATGGACGCAATTCTTCATGTTGGCAAGAGACCAAGGGATCATTCGAGGCAACCACGCTAGCCTTCGTCTCCTTGTGGCGGTGCTGCCTTTTTTTTAGGTGTCGGCGGTGCTGCCTTGGGAAATCCTTTCACGATCGAGATCCATCGATCCATCGACAGGTTGAGGAGCAGGCCCAGTTCGGGAGAGCCAGGGACTAGCTGTCCGGGCCCAATTTTGTGCTACGAATGAAAAAGGAGCCCAAAGAAAAAAAATAATAAACAGGACATTGGCCCAAGATCGAGGGCCCCTGGAATTTGGGGGCCCTGTGCAGTCGGCCCTGGGTGGCGATGGGGCGTGGTGGCTGCGATGGCAAAAGACAGGACGGCGAGAGGGATGGGAGGAGAGGCGCCACTTTTACTCAGCCGCGGTGGGAGTGAGCATATTTAGGG
>NW_021220780.1:0-1497 GCF_002162155.2 Triticum dicoccoides
ATAAAACTCCTATCATCACTATACAGGCTATTGGGATCAAGATGTGAGGGATTCCTGTTGAAGAACTATTAGAAGAGCGTATGAAGGCTCTGGGAAACACTGGTGTTTAAGTTTCGGCGTTGCTTCTACTGTTTTTTTAGCTTTTATTCAGTTATTTCTGTTAAGTTGAACTTATGTCGTCAGTTATCTAGAGTTTTTTGGGATGGAATATCTGTGGTCTAAATTCAGATGTTAAATATTTGGCTTTACACATCAAAACCGATGAATCAGATTATTGTGTGTGCAAGAAACAAAAAGAATGGATTATTTGGCTTTACGCATCAAAACCTATGAATCGGGTTATTGTGTGTGCAAGAAACCAAAAGAATGGGTTTTGATCACTCTTTTTCTTCCAAAGTGATGTCCACGTCGTTTTGGTAAATATGAATTTATACCTTTGATAGGTGCCTCTGGTGGTTTAGTTATTTGTTGGTGCAGCAGTTTCTTTCTCTTTTTTTGAGAAACTGCAGCAGTTTCTTTCATGGCACAATTATTCACAAAGAGGATTTTGTGATCACAATGGATTTTTCCTTAGCCCATATTAATATTGTTTGGTATTTGTGTAACATATGTGGGTCGTGCACTAGGCCTTGTAGAGAGGACTCTATGAATTGATTTGAGAGATTGACAAAAAAACTACCACTTTAGGGGTTCCCATCCCACAAGACTACCAATTTTTAAAAACTGACCGAAAACTACGAAATTTTCTAATTTTGTAACTAGAACTACCAAGTAGAGCTCATGGTCGTTTTAACCGCGCTTTTGACATGAGTGGCACACCTGCCAAGCTATTGGGCGGCCTAACGGCTAACGGCGCTCGCTTACTGTCGTTAGAACCGCCTGTCGGTGGCACCTAGTCGGACCAGGACTAACCTGGCCGACCGGCCCGCTCGTCCCCACCCGATCTCACTCTCCCCCGAGCTCACTCCACTCTCTGCTCTCCTCTGCTTCTGTTTCTTCTTATCGCACTCCGGAGACGCCGTGACCATGTCGTCGTGGCCCAACAGTAACGAGACCTCAGACGATGACGAGTACATGAGCGAGTTCAGCAGCATGCAGATGGAGTACTTTGTACGTCAGCTCACTCTCTCCTCTCCTCTTATATTCGAGGGTTAGGGGTTGAAGATAATTTGGATTTCTTCCATTTAAGTTCAGATATGTGAGTTGTAGTTGATATATATGTTTTTGCTGCAGCAGCAAACTCCTAAAATTGTGATAGTCCCAAGTTTTTGTGGGCTTGTGACTGAATTTGAGCGAAGTTGCATCTTGCATAGGCAGAGGCCAGGCAAGTTTGTGGCATTTGAAGGCACTATCACTGGCAGGAGATTCATAGGATGTGCTACTAAGGTAATGGACCAAGTTGTCATGGATTTGATTAGCTTCATTTTGTATTATGTAGTGGAAACAGAGTAGCATTTAGTTGCTGTTATTCTGAATTTTGCTAAAGTGTAAAAACAT
>NW_021220781.1:0-2498 GCF_002162155.2 Triticum dicoccoides
TTTTTTTGGTTTCTATACTTTCATGGTCTTCAAAACCCATCCTCTCCAAGACATAGCGTCTTGCATAGCATGGGATAAGCTAGTCGAATTGGAAAAGATGAAAAATACACATTAAAATAGTTGAAGTTGTGCTTAATTACGAAAAAAACTATTGTCGTCGTAGTGTACCGTATGAACATCGAAGGTCTCCTCGAGCTTAATGCTGAATCACCGATCTTCGTCCAGCTCAATGAACCTGTCGCACATACCTCAGTCGCACTTCCTCGGGCGGTTTTCGTCGTCCGAGTACGACATTTCCGGCCTAAGTTCATAATTCAAATATTAAATATATGTACTAAAAAACCTAAATTAGATCATTATTATTAATCACGGGTTGACTATCGGTGATGGTACGTAGCTTTTCCTTTCATTCCCGAGTGCATTTTTACAACAAATTGTCTAGCACACGGGAATGAAGGAGAAGCTACCCCCACGACGGCGTGGATGATGGAGGGGGCTCCTAGATTTCTGCATAGAGTACTCTTCAATTTTAGCAGTCAAAGTAGGAGTACTTTTCCAATATGAGCATTCAATAAGCAAAACCAAATCGTAAAATAAAGTAGTATTCAAATTAGCATGCATTCAATTATAACCAAAAGTACATCATCTCTTGTGTCCATACATCATCGAATACTCCTCGAATACTATCATACATATAGCATCGCTAATTAAAATACAGCTAGAACCGTACCGCCCGACGGGTATCGTCGCGGGCGGTGGACACCTAAAGATAAGGAACGATCACAGGATCATAGCTCCAGTGAGATCCCTGAAGAACCTGCCAGGTATTGTCGAACCTTCCCTCCAACGCAACCATGTAGTGACGGGCGTGCTCGTCCTCCTCGCTGACACAGTGACGTACCACCTCCGCGGTGACCGGAAGCCTCAGCACCGTCACTGGCCCACGCGACCGCCACCAAACAAGGATCGGGTCAACAACGGGCTGCCTCCTCACCAACCTACGTCCCCCATAAGGTAGCACCTCCCAATACCAGCCCGGCGGAGCCCAGTCCCGAACATGGCCCTGATCGAGCAGGCCTCCACCACCACCGAGTCGACGACAACGAGGATGCGGGATAGGCATCGTCGACGTCGATGCGGGAACTACTTCTATATATAGTTAAATAAAGTAGTTTTATTAATTAAATCAACTAGTTCAACTACTAAGCACTTACTATAAACTGACAAAAAAAATACTATGAACAAAAAAATCATTAAAATTCTATGAACAAAATTAGAACAGAAAAAAATCATAAAAATTCTATGAAAAGAAAAAAATCATAAAAAGTCTAACAGAATATGAACAAATTAATTAGACAATATGAAAAAAATCTATGAACTACACATCTAATAAAAAAATCAATGAACTACAAAAAAATCATTAAAATTCTATGAACAAAATTAGAACAGAAAAATATCATAAAAATTCTATGAATAGAAAAAAATCATAAAAATTTGACATCTAAATTACTTACACAATGTGAAAAAAATTGACATCTAAATTACAACAGAACCAAATCATAAAAATTTGACATCTAAATTACAACAGAAAAAATCATAAAAAATCTAATACAATATGAACAAATTAATTACACAATATGAAAAAAAATCTAACAAAAAAATCTATGAACTACACATCTAACAAAAAATCAATGAACTACAAAAAAATCATTAAAATTCTATGAACACAATTAAAACAGAAAAAAATCATAAAAATTCTATGAACAAAAAAAATCATAAAAATTTGACATCTAAATTACAACAGAAACAAATCATAAATATTTGCTCATTACTAGTAGCAGTGGATGTGGGAGGCCATACCGCATGGCAAGCACACTTTTCTCATGTCCTTTCCGAGTGAGGAGGTTCTACAAAGGGTGACTGGCTTCGTAGTTTTCATCAAATCCCATAATGTCACTATCGAGTTTAAGCCTTCGAAGTCAGAGAAGATACCACACCGTTTCGAGCTAATTCCTATATGGGTTCATGTGCATGGGGTGCCTCACTCTCTCCGACACTTCTTGGGGCTTTGGGCAGTCTGCTCGGTGATTGGTGCTACTCTCGATGTTGATCTTCTCTATTTGTGCGGGAGAGGAATTTTTCGTATCTAGGTAACGATATTGAACCTTGATGCTTTCAAAATTAGCACAATTGCTTCTCTTTCTTCAGACATGGTGGAGCAAAGGAATTGTTATGAGTTCCGGTACAGTCTTGAAGAATCAGACTTCCGTGCTGATAGTGACTTTGTGCCTCGAGTCTAGGAGCACGGCGGTGATCCAGGGGGCAACAAGGGGCATGACAGGGAGCATACAGCGAGGACCAATGATCCAAGCAAGAGGTCCAAACCCACTTCATCATCCAACAACTCTTCGAACCCTACTTCCTCGGGTGGTGTGGTGCCCATGCAGATGGACATTGCCGTCACACCTCCGAACCCTCATTGAGGCTTACCTGTCACG
>NW_021220782.1:0-453 GCF_002162155.2 Triticum dicoccoides
AGCTTCTGCAACTATTTAGATGCGGCTCGTTTCTAGCTTCAATTTGAGTACTCACGGAGCCAAAACGGACTTCGTATGAGGAAGATACACCTGTTTTACTGAACAGTGTGCAAAACAGATTCCAATCCGAATTCAGGTACGAGATTGATTCTAGATAGATCCAATTTTTTTTCTTCTCTTTTTTTTTCCTCACACTTTTTTTTTCTTTCTCTCCTTTTTTCTCTCTGACTTTTTTTTCTCCTTTTTTTTCTCGTTTTTCTCTCTCTTTTTTTTCTCCCTCTTTCCAAAACAAACTAGATAAGATGCAGATTGGATCAAGTGAAGATGTGAACGATCTCAACTATTATTATGACAATGAATGATGGGTAGCACGTGGTGGAAATTGATGGATGGGTGGTGGACAGCGGAAGAGATAATGATGCAGCGGTGGCGTGACTAATGTGAACAGAACTC
>NW_021220783.1:0-2315 GCF_002162155.2 Triticum dicoccoides
GAAGGAGTTCGGAGTCCCGGATGAGATCGGGGGCATGACGACGAGTCTCAAAATGGTTGAGACGTAAAGATCGATATATTGAACGACTATATTCGGAGTTCGGGAAGGTTCCCAGTGATTCGGGTATTTTTCGGAGTACCGGAGATTTACGGGAATTCGCCGGGGAGTATATGGGCCTTATTGGGCCATACGAGAATAGAGGAGAGAGGCCGAAAGGAAGGAGGCGCGCAGCCCCCCTCTGGTCCGAATTGGACAAGGGGTGCAGCCCCCCTTTCCTTCTTCCTCTCCCCCTCTTTCCCCCCTTCTCCTACTCCAACAAGGAAGGAGGGAGTCCTACTCCCGGTGGGAGTAGGACTCCCCTTGGCGCGCCCCTCCTAGGCCGGCCGCCCCCTTCCCCCTTGCTCCTTTAAATACGGGGGCAGGGGGGGCACCTCTAGGCAGAAGAAAACACAAGTTGATCTACGGATCGTTCCTTAGCCGTGTGCGGTGCCCCCCTCCACCATATTCCACCTCGGTCATATCGTCGCGGAGTTTAGGCGAAGCCCTGCGCCGTTAGAGCATCATCATCGTCACCACACCATCGTGCTGACGGAACTCATCCCCGAAGCTTTGCTGGATCGGAGCCCGGGGATCGTCATCGAGCTGAACGTGTGCTGAACTCGGAGGTGCCGTACGTTCGGTACTTGGATCGGTCGGATCGTGAAGACGTACGACTACATCAACCGCGTTGTCATAACGCTTCCGCTTACGGTCTACGAGGGTACGTGGACAACACTCTCCCCTCTCGTTGCTATGCCATCACCATGATCTTGCGTGTACGTAGGAATTTTTTTGAAATTACTACGTTCCCCAACATCGCCGATGGTTGAGGGTCGAGTGGCCGAGTGGTCGAGGGTCAAGGATCGCCGAGGGTCGAGGGTCTCTGTTTAACAAGAATGCTCCCATTATGGATGTGCACAAGTTGATCCATTTTTTCTGATCTCATCCATAGCTACATCAGTTGCTAGAAGTAACAGAAATATGACGCTACGAAACTCTTCAAAGTTGTTTTGGAATGGAGTTCTGTATAGGATGATTTGCTTTTTGGTACGGATTTCAGCAAAGTCCTTCCAAATAGCGCTACACAGAAGGCCCTTGCTGAACTTCGCACCAAAAATAGAATTATCCTATCCGGGACTCCGTTCCAAAATAATTTTGGAGAGATTCGTACCGTTATGCGCCTATTACTTTCGACAAATGATGAAGCAATGGTTTTCTTGAGATCAGGAAAAATATGGACCATTTTCTGCACATCTAGAATGGAGCCATCTTGTTAAATCCCTTAAAGGTTAAGAGAATCCGAGCGGTCGAGGATCGGAAATAGCTAGGGTAGGGGGTCAAGGGTCGCCGAGGGGATGAGGGTCGAGGGTTGTCGAGGGTCGAGGGTCTTCGTTTAACAAGAATGCCCCATTATGGATGTGCACAAGTTGATCCATATTTTTTTGATCTCATCCATGGCTACATCATTTGCTGAAAGTAACAGGCGTATCACACTACGAAACTCTTCAAAGTTATTTTGGAACGGATTTCCGGATAGGATGATTCGCTTTTTGGTATAGATTTCAGCAAAGGCTTTCCAAATAGCGATATTCGGAAGGCTCTTGCTGAACTTCATACCAAAAAGCAAATTATCCTATCCGGGACTCCGTTCCAAAACAATTTTGAAGAGCTTCGTGTCGTTATGCGCCTGTTACATTCGGCAAATGATGAAGTAATGGTTTTCTTGAGATCAAGAAAAATATGGACTATTTTCTGCACATCTAGAATGGCGCCATCTTGTTAACTCCCTTAAAGGTTAAGAGAATCTGAGTGGTCGAGGATCGGAACTAGCTAGGGTATGGGGTCAAGGGTCGCCGAGGGGATGAGGGTCGAGGGTCATCGAGGGTCGAGGTAGAGGATCACCGAGGGGTCTATGTTTGCCACTATTAATGTATCCATCTCTCATGTTTGTATATTAATTGTCATGTTGTAATATTTGCAGAAACTATGGATCAACAAAGAGACTTCAAATAAGAAGAGATATTGGAGGACATAATCCGTGACAGACGTGATGTCTTGTCGTTTCTCAACGACCTCGAAGAAGGTCTGGAAGTAGTGGAAGCAGGCTACGGTGATCAAACAATAGAGGAGGAAAGTCATGATCATGATGGTGGCTCCAGCGACCGTGATGACGGCTCCGGTGACCGAACGGAGTGGGTTCAGCTGTTGCAAAGTCCGGCGAGGTGTATATATATGTATATATATATATATATATATATATATATATATATATATAT
>NW_021220784.1:0-1432 GCF_002162155.2 Triticum dicoccoides
CAACACCTATTTAATCTAGATGTGTTGTACTTTGTTGGTGTAAACTATTTTTGTTTGCTTTTGCATGCTTATTATATCATATTGCCTGTATTTCTATGATTTTTTATGAATTCATTTCTATATAACCATCCAATTATAATCACACATTATATGACTTCTGTTTTGATGCATATATTAATGTTGCTATGCAATTCTGTAGTTCGACATCCTTCCGTATTGAAACCCGAGAAGGATTTCATGAGCCAATTCCATTAGCACCCAAGCAACCGAATTCTTATTGGTGTCTATTACAATTTCGTGGCTGAATTGGAATTGAAACCAATTTAATACGGAGGTCTCGAATACAAACATAACGTTACACCCCATTAAGATGCCTGTATTGGGGCTCTGTATTGGATTTGGTATTTAAGACATATAGATTCAGTTGTTTGGAGGTAAACAGAACCAACAGAATGAAATCAAAGCAATACAGTCGTTGTATCTCCCGCATGGGAAGAGCCCTTCGAAGATATCTAGCCATGCCCCTCTGATTTCCCTCGAATCACCTTCCCCTACAAAAAAAAAATTTGGCTCGCTAGCTAATATCGCACGAATAGAGCCTTTCCGCACCCTCACCCGCACGAGGAGGAGGAAGGGAGACGGCGCCCAGGTAATTGCCCCCACCGGCCGCCCTCCCCAATAACTCCGGCGGACCCGCCTGGCCTGTGCATCTCAATCCCTCGGCAGCTCCCCTCGTCGGTTCTGTTCCTACTCCCTTGGTAGCCCACTTCCTCTGCACGTCGCCGCCATGGATTATATTTGCCGAAGTCGCCGCTTGCTTCCTCTTCCCGTACTCTGGCGACCCACCCTTGCTCCAGCGAATCTCCTTCTTTGCTTGCTGGTGCCCCACTCCAAATCTCCTCATCTCAGCAGTTAGATCCACTCTCCTCCCCTCCGCTTCTTCCCCTCCCTGCCTATATGTATACCCATCTCTATCATATCTCATCCTTGCAATTAACAGTGAAGGGATTGACAACTCCTTTTTCGCGTTGGGTGCAAGTATTTGTTTGTTTGTGTAGGTGCAACTATTGGAGACTTGTGTGTTTCTCCTACTGGATTGATACCTTGGTTCTTAACTGAGGGAAATATTTATCACTACTTTGATGCATCACCCTTTCCTCTTCAAGGGAAAAACCAACGCAAGCTCAAGAAGTAGCATGATTGCACTAGTGAAATTATGAACCTTAGGCCTTGTTTTCAAGCATTGAGACACCTTTTTTCTTAAGTTTGTTACTTGCTAGCTTGTTGCTCTTATTTGTTTAGATTATAAAAGGATATTTATACCATCCATATTACACATCTGTCATCACCTCTTCGCTGGACTATTTCACCTACACAACTAGCAGTTGTATTGGGTGTGTTGGGGACACAAGAGACTATTTGTATTTTTATT
>NW_021220785.1:0-78679 GCF_002162155.2 Triticum dicoccoides
TCATTGAGACTTTCCCTTATGTCATTAAACACAAGAAGGGAAAAGAAAATGTTATTGCTGATGCATTGTCTCGTCGCTATACTATGCTTTCACAACTTGACTTCAAAATATTTGGTTTGGAGACCATCAAAGATCAATATGTGCATGATGCTGATTTTAAAGATGTAATGCAGAATTGTAAAGAAGGAAGAATGTGGAACAAGTTTGTCGTTAACGATGGATTTGTGTTTCGTGCTAACAAGCTATGCATTCCAGCTAGCTCCGTTCGTCTTTTGTTATTGCAGGAGGCGCATGGAGGAGGATTAATGGGACACTTTGGCGTGAAGAAGACGGAGGACGTACTTGCTACACATTTCTTTTGGCCAAAGATGAGACGGGATGTTGAGCGTTTTATTGCTCGATGCACTACATGTCAAAAAGCTAAGTCACGACTCAATCCTCATGGTTTATATATGCCTTTACCTGTACCTAGTGTTCCTTGGGAGGATATATCTATGGACTTTGTTTTAGGTTTACCCCGAACGAAGAAGGGGAGGGATAGCATATTTGTTGTCGTGGATAGATTCTCGAAAATGGCACACTTTATACCATGTCATAAAAGCGATGATGCTGTTAATGTTGCTGATTTGTTCTTTCGTGAAATTATTCGCTTGCATGGTGTGCCAAATACTATTGTTTCAGATCGTGATACTAAATTTCTTAGCCACTTTTGGAGATGTTTATGGGCTAAGTTGGGGACTAAACTGCTTTTTAGTACTACTTGTCACCCCCAAACTGATGGACAAACTGAAGTAGTCAATAGAACGTTGTCTACTATGCTTAGGGCTGTTTTGAAGAATAATAAGAAAATGTGGGAGGAATGCTTGCCTCATATTGAATTTGCTTATAATCGTTCATTGCATTCTACTACTAAGATGTGCCCTTTTGAAGTTGTGTATGGTTTCCTACCTCGTCCACCTATTGATTTGTTGCCTCTTCCATCTTCGGAGAAGGTTAATTTTGATGCTAAACAACGTGCTGAATTGATTTTAAAAATGCATGAGTTAACTAAGGAAAACATTGAGCGTATGAATGCTAAATATAAACTTGCTGGAGATAAGGGTAGAAAACATGTTGTGTTTGCACCTGGAGATCTTGTTTGGTTACATTTGCGTAAGGATAGATTTCCTGATTTGCGCAAATCAAAGCTAATGCCACGTGCTGATGGTCCCTTTAAGGTGTTAGAGAAAATAAATGATAATGCATATAAACTTGAGCTGCCTGCAGATTTTGGGGTTAGTCTGATGAGGACATTGCAGATTTGAAGCCTTATTTGGGTGAGGAAGATGAACTTCCGTCGAGGACGACTTCATTTCAAGAAGGGGAGGATGATGAGGACATCAATACAATTGTTACACCCACAGCCCCTGCTGCTATACATACTGGACCAATTACTTGAGCTCGTGCACGCCAACTAAATTACCAGGTACTTTCGTTTCTTGGTAATGATTCTAATGTTCATGAGAATATGATGCTGCCTAAATTGGATACATTTGTTTTGCTTACAAATGAAGGGCCTAGCTTGGAGAAGGATGAACATTGGAGCAAGAACAAGCATGGAGATGATGGCATGCGCAAGGGGAACAAGAACGGAGTTACAAGTGATGATTTCAGGACTTCGAAGCCACCATAATGGGTGCATGAAGCCTTGGACAAAATATACAAGATGCCACTTCATAAATTTCGTCCCGAGGCTATTTTAGGTGCTGCATCACCTTATTATTGGGCCAGGCCCATGTAATTTCGAAATACATAAGTATAGGCTATTTTTAGAGTCCGTATGTGTGGGGAAACAAGAGATAGGGTTGATTTCGGACCCCTCCACCAAGGGCCACGAAATTCCCCCCTCTTCCTCCATATATACAGCCCTTAGGGCATCGTTTAGACTTTGGGTTTTGTTTAGATTAAAAGTTCGCCATAGCTGCAACTTCGCGTACTTCATTTGTGTTCAACGACCAGACAAAGGCGTCACAGAACCCCACCTTGATCAATAAAGCTTTCATCTTATATTCGCAATATCCAGATTGCAATCTTAGTTTCTTGCTTGTTCTTCGTTTGCTTGCAGGAAACAGACCCTCGTGGTCAGGTTGATCGTGCTCCGGCGTGGTCAATAACCTCTCGGAGTTGGTTTAGCGATTGCTAAGGCGCGACGTCCTCGCACGTTCGTAGTCGGATCGTCAAAGTCGACTTCCACCAAAGCGAAATCCACCATCTCATCGAAAGACGGGACACCTTTGCCTCTATCATAGTCCCACTTTTAACATTGCAGATTTGAAGCCTTATTTGGGTGAGGAAGATGAACTTCCGTCGAGGACGACTTCATTTCAAGAAGGGGAGGATGATGAGGACATCAATACAATTGTTACACCCACAGCCCCTGCTGCTATACATACTGGACCAATTACTAGAGCTCGTGCACGCCAACTAAATTACCAGGTACTTCCGTTTCTTGGTAATGATTCTAATGTTCATGAGAATATGATGCTGCCTAAATTGGATACATTTGTTTTGCTTACAAATGAAGGGCCTAGCTTGGAGAAGGATGAACATTGGAGCAAGAACAAGCATGGAGATGATGGCATGCGCAAGGGGAACAAGAACGGAGTTACAAGTGATGATTTCAGGACTTTGAAGCCACCATAATGGGTGCATGAAGCCTTGGACGAAATATACAAGATGCCACTTCATAAATTTCGTCCCGAGGCTATTTTAGGTGCTCCGTCACCTTATTATTGGGCCAGGCCCATGTAATCTCGAAATACATAAGTATAGGCTATTTTTAGAGTCCGTATGTGTGGGGAAACAAGAGATAGGGTTGATTTCGGACCCCTCCACCAAGGGCCACGAAATTCCCCCCTCTTCCTCCATATATACAGCCCTTAGGGCATCGTTTAGACTTTGGGTTTTGTTTAGATTAACAGTTCGCCATAGCTGCAACTTCGCGTACTTCGTTTGTGTTCAACGACCAAGGCATCACAGAACCCCACCTTGATCAATAAAGCTTTCATCTTATATTCGCAATATCCAGATTGCAATCTTAGTTTCTTGCTTGTTCTTTGTTTGCTCGCAGGAAACAGACCCTCGTGGTCAGGTTGATCGTGCCCCAGCGTGGTGAATAACCTCTCGGAGTTGGTTTAGCGATTGCTAAGGCGCGACGTCCTCGCACGTTCGTAGTCGGATCGTCAAAGTCGACTTCCACCAAAGCGAAATCCACCATCTCATCAAAAGACGGGACACCTTTGCCTGTATCAGAAATGTTAGGCACGGGGGTTACTACCTATCGAGTGGACTCCATTTTAGTGTCGTCTAGGGAAAGATAGTGATCGGGTGCTTACCCCAGGTACTTGAGGTACCGCGGGTTGTGGATGACACGGAAGTTCCCCGGATCTTGTGGGTAAAGTGTGCAACCTCTGTAGAGTGTAAAACTATTCGAATAGCCGTGTCCACGGTCAAGGACAATTGGGCGGTGCTACTTAGACTACGTCCATATGTTTCTGACAAACAACACGGTTTGGTAAATATGTTGATGTGATTCGTGAGGAAGTCACGATGAGCTTGAGCACTAGTTGTTCACAACTCCTTTTCGATGATAATGTCTGTAACCTCCTGATGCTTGTTGTAGACACATTCATGTCCTTGATAAATGTTGATCATACTTGCATGAGAAAAACTAGCTTTTCACAAGAATGCCAATTTAGCAGTAGTGTCTTGCATAATTATTCTGTTATCACCCTTGGGTTGCTTACGAGTACATTCAAAGTACTCATTAGCTTGCCACTGGTTATTTTATTGGCCAGGCATGAAAGACAAGATATATTGAAGAGTTCTTTGGTGACGATCGTGCGAGCTAGGACGCTTTCCCAGTCAGAATGCCTGTAGGGTTAAGGCAGATGGCATGGGTCCAAGTTATTCACGAAGATTTCCGCTGCAATGTTATACTCAAGACTTGACCATAATGGTCATAATTTATGTAAGACAGTATGTATGGATGTAAGACTCTTGTTATCTAGCTTCTGTGTGTTCAGTGAGCATTGATCTCTGGGATCACTGTACACATGCATTCGGTGATCACGACTTATGAGTCGGGGTCCCCACAGGTGGCATCGCCCAAAAAGGTTGCGGTGGATTGGCACCTGGCATGGGATGAGGGTTCCCATCTAGTGGCATTGGGTCCTCATCCGCAGGTATGACAGCTTCAGCAAACTCACCAGTAAGAATATAACATCCTGCAGTCCAAGAAACAACAGCACCACCCCAAGTTGCAAAATCTCTGAACACTACCAAGCACGGAACAAGGGCATTATCAGGGAAAGAACATCTGACCACAGACCAAACCTTGCGACGATCAGTGTCGTTCCAGTAGTGAAATTGTCCAAAGGTGCCAACAATCTCTGCTAGGTTAGTTGTGTTCCGATAGTCCAAAGGCACACCAATGAACATCAACCAACCTGTCCTATGGCCATGGATAGCTCTAAACCCTTACCCCTGGTTGTGCGGAATAAATCTAACAAAAAACTCGTTTCCCTCTGCATCTAGACCCAACGGGAACGGGTGATGTTGAGTGAAGGAAGCACGCACAATAGGATCTTCCATCTCAAATAAGCCGACTCCTTGGAACCAAGTCTGAGCAGAGAGGACAGGGACATTCATAGTTTGTGTCAGAAAGTTTAGAATCTGCTCTCTCCAGATGGCCACCAATTGAGCCGGTGGAAGAGGCTCAACGATCGCCACCATGAACTGCTCATGTCGCCTTGGTGGCGGAATCGCAGGCGAGTAGTAGGTGCATGGCAGCCTGTCGTCACCACCATCGACGACGTCAAAGCCCGTCGGGAGGAAGCGGTGAGGGTCAATGGCATACACAACCATTGGAGAAGCTGGTTGCTTATCCTAGAGCGGCGAGGAGGCGGGCGGCGATGCAGACGGCGGAGCGTCAGATTGGGGCGGCGAAGGAGGGGAGCTGGGTTGCGGCGCGGGAAAGGGAGACGATTGGTTTTTTTTGCTGTGGAGCTGCAATTGAATTGGAAAGCGAAGAAGCAAGCAAGTCCTCCCCGTTGGCGCGAGCTCCAAAGCCGCTCGATGGGACTTTGGGGACCCAGATGGATGTGTCAGGTGGCTGACCAGTACAATTCTTTTCAATGTGACCAGAACGAAAGCATAACCTACACCGCACCCTGTTCATGCATGTATATGATTTGTGGCCCATGCCCAAACAATTCTGACAATCCTAATAACTTACAGCCATTTCCTCAACCATATCATCAAAACTCTGTAAACCCTTGGTAATAGTCTGCGGAGAGGGAGAATCCAAAAAATCCAGAGGAGATGCATCACTCTCATCATCAGAGAGAACGATGGGCCCACGGGCCGTGGCGGTGTTATCGGACTGGCTTGGGATGAGACTAACAAGTCCCCAAAATCCAGTCCAACGAATTTGAATCTTCCTGAGGATCTGGAGTTGCCGCCAACAGAATTGATCCTGTCCGGGGATGGCAGAAACGACCCAAACTGGATCGTATGGCCCGCCGCCGCTGCCGACAAGCTCTCCGGTGAAGCAGCCTCATGTGATTCCACATCATAACCAGCTTCACGGATCGTCTGGACATCGATGCGTGTAGGATTATAACTATAACCTTTACGTGATGGGTAATTAATGAATGTCGCAAAACACAACTTCTTCTTGGGATCACTAGAGGGCTGACCAGAGCGCAGAGAAGATTTACTAGGGCAATGATGCATGGCCTCAATACTCATTCTAGCCCACGTTTGGAGGGGCTCACTAAGATCCATTCCTCTTGGCACTCAGATTGCCAAGATCTAAACTCTTTCTCCCAATCCAGGCCCCCATGGCCCCAAAGGTGGAAGTAGAACTTGAATTGGGGGCAAACAAAGCTTCGTTGATGCAGAATAAAAAACCCCACCTCTTTGCATGAAACATTGAACGAGAAAACACCATTGCTAAGTGAAGATACCTTAAGCTGAGAACAATAACCTCCAAGAGCAGATTCCAGCGCCAGGCCAACATTCTCCTCATCCAGACGAAAAGAATGCCTGGCAAACGAGACCACCATGATGAAGTGTCCCGTGTCCTTCGTTGGGTGCACAGATGTACTGAAGGCACGTGGAATCTCATGGGACAACTTCATTCCCTGGGAGAAATCCAAAACCATGGAGATCGCTGCATGGACCGCCATGGGAAGAAAATAACCAGTAGAGAGAGGAGGAGACGCCGGAGAGTGATAGAGGCGAGGATGTCCCGATCTTTCGATGAGATGATAACTATCGATTTGGTGGAGATGACTTTGACGATCCGACTACAAACGTGCACGACGTTGCGCCTTAGCAATCGCTAAACCAATCTCCTGAGGTTACTGACGATGCCGGAAGCACGGTCAGCCTGACCACGAAGGTCTATTCCTGCAAGCAATCGAAGAACGAGCAAGAATATGATAAAGCAATCTGAATATTGCAAATATATATGAGGTATTGATAATGGTGGGGATCCGGAAGCGGTCTTGGTCTGGTCGTTGGACACAAACGAAGTACACGAAGTTGCAATGGCTAACTTTTAACTAAACTAATCCCAAGGAAAAGCTACTAGATGGATCTACTTATATAGGAGCAAGGGGTGGCGGCCAAGGAGGTGGGAGGACGTCCCAAGACAGCCTAAAACTAAATCTAGGTCGTACAAGGCCAATGGGCCCAAGTGGAGGTGATGTAACACCTTTGAACTTGTAGTTTGACTCGGATTCTGCTGCAGCATCAGATTGTTTCGTCCACAACTCAACGCTCCGGACGAATTTGAAGGTGATTCCAATTGGGTTGGAAAGTGCACGAAATCTAGTTTCCAACAAAAAAAGAATCACCCAATTCGGAGTCCGTATGAAAAACTTGTGTGCGTTTTGAGTCAGGTATGTCTGTGCAGTCCGAATCTGAATCCAGAACGTGAGAGACTTGGACTCTATCTTCTCTTGGGCCAAAAGTGACGTGAGAGAACTTTTTGGACAGCAAATAAACATCTCTTTCTTCCTTATCTTCATATGTGGATTGTACAAATGTCCCATACACCTGCAATTAGACAAAACACAAAAGTGTGTGAAGTATTTTTGTTCTGGATAACACAAATAGATTATTGAATAGTTTGCACTAGGAATCACCTGACAAATATGCATATATGCAATATTTTTGGTCATATCCAAGGTAGTCATGTCCTCATCATCCTCCCCTTCTTGAAAATAAAGCCGTCCTCGGCGTTGCTTAATCTGAAATGTGGCTAACAAAAGAGACAAGGTGTACATGTTGTATATGTATATGTCATCCATTTTTACTTCCCTTGATTTTTGCATATATGACACATGAATAGATGAGTAACTTGCATAGTTCATAAAATCTAAAGCCAAAAGATTAGCACAAGAAGTAGAAGGCATGAATATTGCAACTCAGTTTGCACATATAAGTGAAGCTCTTATTCATTTCAAAAGATTGACAATGTTCATCATTAAACCATCCCAACATTGGTGAATAAACCTTACTTGCATCAAATTTACATGCTACAACATGCTTAAATAAGAAAACATGCAATAAGTCATTCAACACAGAATCATCACCAAGATTAGAGGTCATATCAAAATGATTAAACATTGGTTCTTTTGCATCAATAGTTATTTCAATGGGTGCACTCAAATTGTTGGTATTTCAGTTGTTTGATCACATGGCAAAGTCAAATTATCAACGTAGTCCTCTAAAATAGGTGGTGTGATCAAAGTAGTGGGTAGCTCATCAGATGGTGCATTCAAATTGACAAGGCATTCATCATTCTCTTGTAGAGATGGAAGATCAGTACCTTTGTCATTACCTCTTATGATCAACTCAGATGATGTAGCCACTCTCGGGGGCGATGTGTCACATGGTGGAGGTGATGTAGTCCTGACAACAACGGATGTGGTTGTCATAGTATGCCTAGTAGTTGAAGGAACAATCATATCAACTCTTGGAATGTGCACCGTGCGCTTGTACTCCTCGTGGCCAACACGTCGTTTTATTTCCTGTTCAGCTTTGCAAGCAAGATGAAACAAATGGTCCATAGGATAACACTCTTCATGAATTAGTATCTCTTGAATATCACGGTTTAATCCTCCCCAAAATCTATCCATAAAATCATCTTCACTTTCTTCTAAAGAGGAATGCAACAAGGTAGTTTGTAAATCTTCATAATATTTTGTTACAGTTTCACTACCTTGTTTTAAGTGTTGCAACTTCTTAATCATGTCACGAGAATAATAAGCAGGGACGAAAGTATGTCGCATGGCAAGTTTCAAATCATCCCAAGTAGTAGGTGATGAGGACATGACTACCTTGGATATGACCAAAAATATTGCATATATGCATATTTGTCAGGTGATTTCTAGTGCAAACTATTCAATAATCTATTTATGTTATCCAGAACAAAAATACTTCACACACTTTTGTGTTTTGTCTAATTGCAGGTGTATGGGACATTTGTACAATCCACATATGAAGATAAGGAAGAAAGAGATGTTTATTTGCTGTCCAAAAAGTTCTCTCACGTCACTTTTGGCCCAAGAGAAGATAGAGTCCAAGTCTCTCACGTTCTGGATTCAGATTCGGACTGCACAGACATACCTGACTCAAAACGCACACAAGTTTTTCATACGGACTCCGAATTGGGTGATTCTTTTTTTGTTGGAAACTAGATTTCGTGCACTTTCCAACCCAATTGGAATCACCTTTCAAATTCGTCCGGAGCGTTGAGTTGTGGACGAAACAATCTGATGCTGCAGCAGAATCTGAGTCAAACTACAAGTCCAAAGGTGTTACATCACCTCCACTTGGGCCCATTGGCCTTGTACGACCTAGATTTAGTTTTAGGCTGCCTTGGGACGTCCTCCCACCTCCTTGGCCGCCACCCCTTGCTCCTATATAAGTAGATCCATCTAGTAGCTTTTCCTTGGGATTTGTTTAGTTAAAAGTTAGCCATTGCAACTTCGTGTACTTCGTTTGTGTCCAACGACCAGACCAAGACTGCTTCCGGATCCCCACCATTATCAATACTTCATATATATTCGCAATATTCAGATTGCTTTATCATATTCTTGCTCGTTCTTCGATTGCTTGCAGGAATAGACCTTCGTGGTCAGGTTGATCGTGCTCCAGCATGGTCAATAACCTCTCGGAGTTGGTTTAGCGATTGCTAAGGCGCAACGTCGTGCACGTTTGTAGTCAGATCGTCAAAGTCGTCTCCACCAAATCGATAGTTACCATCTCATCGAAAGATCGGGACACCCCGCCTCTATCAGTAGGTATATAATCAGGGTGTAACCGACAATATTCACTCCACCAAACCAAAGCATAACCAGTGAAAGAACCAACCGCAACCTTAACCTTTTTATGTTCATTGAAATTATGGGAAGCAAATATATTTTTTATGTCGAACTCCATTCAATATATAAAGCATGTTTAAAACGGCCATTAAATGGTGGTATAGATACATTAACCTGATCATGTGCATTTGGATGTTCGTGCACCTCTCGTGACGGTTGTGGTATTTGCAAAGGTGGTGGCACGTCTCCCGCGATCGACAAAGCCCATGAATTGACTCTGGATCCTGTCATGATTAGTAGAACAAGAAACAAAACCCAAAAATAATGTTCCTATAACTACTGGGATGTGGTGGTAAAACGCTCACAGTAAAGCAAATATCAATGTCTTACAAGTTCTTACCATGCAGCAGGCGGTGATCGGCAACCAGCGGTGTCAAGTAACTCCGAATATTGAGTAAAGCGATTGCCAGGGAAGCGTATCATGAGGACATCAATACAATTGTTACACCCACAGCCCCTGCTGCTATACATACTGGACCAATTACTAGAGCTCGTGCACGCCAACTAAATTACCAGGTACTTTCGTTTCTTGGTAATGATTCTAATGTTCATGATAATATGATGCTGCCTAAATTGGATACATTTGTTTTGCTTACAAATGAAGGGCCTAGCTTGGAGAAGGATGAACATTGGAGCAAGAACAAGCATGGAGATGATGGCATGCGCAAGGGGAACAAGAACGGAGTTACAAGTGATGATTTCAGGACTTTAAAGCCACCATAATGGGTGCATGAAGCCTTGGACGAAATATACAAGATGCCACTTCATAAATTTCGTCCCGAGGCTATTTTAGGTGCTGCGTCACCTTATTATTGGGCCAGGCCCATGTAATTTCGAAATACATAAGTATAGGCTATTTTTAGAGTCCGTATGTGTGGGGAAACAAGAGATAGGGTTGATTTCGGACCCCTCCACCAAGGGCCACGAAATTCCCCCCTCTTCCTCCATATATACAGCCCTTAGGGCATCGTTTAGACTTTGGGATTTGTTTAGTTAAAAGTTAGCCATTGCAACTTCGTGTACTTCGTTTGTGTCCAACGACCAGACCAAGACCGCTTCCGGATCCCCACCATTATCAATACTTCATATATATTTGCAATATTCAGATTGCTTTATCATATTCTTGCTCGTTCTTCGATTGCTTGCAGGAATAGACCTTCGTGGTCAGGCTGACCGTGCTTCCGGCATCGTCAGTAACCTCAGGAGATTGGTTTAGCGATTGCTAAGGCGCAACGTCGTGCACGTTTGTAGTCGGATCGTCAAAGTCGTCTCCACCAAATCGATAGTTATCATCTCATCGAAAGATCGGGACACCCCGCCTCTATCATCATTAAACACAAGAAGGGAAAAGAAAATGTTATTGCTGATGCTTTGTCTCGTCGCTATACTATGCTTTCACAACTTGACTTCAAAATATTTGGTTTGGAGACCATCAAAGATCAATATGTGCATGATGCTGATTTTAAAGATGTAATGCATAATTGTAAAGAAGGAAGAATGTGGAACAAGTTTGTTGTTAACGATGGATTTGTGTTTCGTGCTAACAAGCTATGCATTCCAGCTAGCTCCGTTCGTCTTTTGTTGTTGCAGGAGGCGCATGGAGGAGGATTAATGGGACACTTTGGCGTGAAGAAGACGGAGGACATACTTGCTACACATTTCTTTTGGCCAAAGATGAGACGAGATGTTGAGCGTTTTATTGCTCGCTGCACTACATGTCAAAAAGCTAAGTCACGCCTCAATCCTCATGGTTTATATATGCCTTTGCCTGTACCTAGTGTTCCTTGGGAGGATATATCTATGGACTTTGTTTTAGGTTTACCTCGAACAAAGAAGGGGAGGGATAGCATATTTGTTGTCGTGGATAGATTCTCGAAAATGGCACACTTTATACCATGTCATAAAAGCGATGATGCTGTTAATGTTGCTGATTTGTTCTTTCGTGAAATTATTCGCTTGCATGGTGTGCCAAATACTATTGTTTCAGATCGTGATACTAAATTTCTTAGCCACTTTTGGAGATGTTTATGGGCTAAGTTGGGGACTAACCTGCTTTTTAGTACTACTTGTCACCCCCAAACTGATGGACAAACTGAAGTAGTCAATAGAACGTTGTCTACTATGCTTAGGGCTGTTTTGAAGAATAATAAGAAAATGTGGGAGGAATGCTTGCCTCATATTGAATTTGCTTATAATCGTTCATTGCATTCTACTACTAAGATGTGCCCTTTTGAAGTTGTGTATGGTTTCCTACCTCGTGCACCTATTGATTTGTTGCCTCGTCCATCTTCGGAGAAGGTTAATTTTGATGCTAAACAACGTGCTGAATTGATTTTAAAAATGCATGAGTTAACTAAGGAAAACATTGAGCGTATGAATGCTAAATATAAACTTGCTGGAGATAAGGGTAGAAAACATGTTGTGTTTGCACCTGGAGATCTTGTTTGGTTACATTTGCGTAAGGATAGATTTCCTGATTTGCGCAAATCAAAGCTAATGCCACGTGCTGATGGTCCCTTTAAGGTGTTAGAGAAAATAAATGATAATGCATATAAACTTGAGCTGCCTGCAGATTTTGGGGTTAGTCCCACTTTTAACATTGCAGATTTGAAGCCTTATTTGGGTGAGGTAGATGGACTTCCGTCGAGGACGACTTCATTTCAAGAAGGGGAGGATGATGAGGACATCAATACAATTGTTACACCCACAGCCCCTGCTGCTATACATACTGGACCAATTACTAGAGCTCGTGCACGCCAACTAAATTACCAGGTACTTTCGTTTCTTGGTAATGATTCTAATGTTCATGAGAATATGATGCTGCCTAAATTGGATACATTTGTTTTGCTTACAAATGAAGGGCCTAGCTTGGAGAAGGATGAACATTGGAGCAAGAACAAGCATGGAGATGATGGCATGCGCAAGGGGAACAAGAACGGAGTTACAAGTGATGATTTCAGGACTTTGAAGCCACCATAATGGGTGCATGAAGCCTTGGACGAAATATACAAGATGCCACTTCCTAAATTTCGTCCCGGGGCTATTTTAGGTGCTGCGTCACCTTATTATTGGGCCAGGCCCATGTAATTTCGAAATACATAAGTATAGGCTATTTTTAGAGTCCGTATGTGTGGGGAAACAAGAGATAGGGTTGATTTCGGACCCCTCCACCAAGGGCCACGAAATTCCCCCCTCTTCCTCCATATATACAGCCCTTAGGGCATCGTTTAGACTTTGGGATTTGTTTAGTTAAAAGTTAGCCATTGCAACTTCGTGTACTTCGTTTGTGTCCAACGACCAGACCAAGACCGCTTCCGGATCCCCACCATTATCAATACTTCATATATATTTGCAATATTCAGATTGCTTTATCATATTCTTGCTCGTTCTTCGATTGCTTGCAGGAATAGACCTTCGTGGTCACGTTGATCGTGCACCGGCGTGGTCAATAACCTCTGGAGATTGGTTTAGCGATTGCTAAGGCGCAACGTCGTGCACGTTTGTAGTCGGATCGTCAAAGTCGTCTCCACCAAATCGATAGTTATCATCTCATCGAAAGATCGGGACACCCCCGCCTCTATCAAGTGGTATCAGATTTCCAGGTTGCTCGGTGAGATTTTATAGTTTTTCGTAGTTTAGATCGAGTCTGTTCTTCATACCTATAGTCCACGAAACAGCCACAAAAAAAAATTAGGGTTAGTTCATCATATCCGAACCAATCTGAGCCTTGCATAATCTTTTTAGGGTTTTGCTTTGTTGAATTTGCGGTTGCAACGTCGTGTCTAGTTGCTGGTCTTAGAGTCTAGTCTTTTAGAGTTTCGAGTTCTGGTCATAAGTTGTCACGCCGCCGCCGCACCATTATCATCGCCCCTGCCATCTACCACCACCGCTCCGAGTCCATATCCATATACCACCACCAATCCGTGCCCATATACCACCACCGATCCATATCCATATACTACCACCGCTACCACCACCGCTGCCATATACCACCACCATATATCCACCACCAATCCGAGTTCCTTGCTTATTAGGTTTGTTTTCGGGATCCATCTAGATTCCGATTCGTGTTTCCTTGCCGGAGTAGGTTTCGGAAAAAAAAAGAGTCGGGTAGCCACGCTCCGTTTAGGCCCAAATTTTTTCGAAAACGCATTTTTCGAAAAAATTTCTGGCTATCCTATTTTTAGGTGTTTCTGAGTGTTTTGAGAAAGGTGTCCCGTCTTTCGATGAGATGGTGGATTTCGCTTTGGTGGAAGTCGACTTTGACGATCCGACTACGAACGTGCGAGGACGTGCCTTCCTCTTTGCCTCCTGCTGTCACTAACATTTTGCAGGAGTTCGCTGACGTTTTTCCACAAGACGTGCCACCGGGATTACCGCCTATTCGAGGGATTGAGCATCAGATTGACTTAATTCCCGATGCTTCACTGCCAAACCGTGCACCATACCGTACCAATCCAGAGGAGACGAAGGAGATTATGCGTCAAGTACAAGAGCTTCTCGACAAAGGTTATATACGCGAATCCCTTAGTCCTTGTGCTGTTCCTATTATTCTAGTGCCGAAAAAGGATGGTACATCACGTATGTGTGTTGATTGTAGAGGCATTAATAATATTACTATTCGTTATCGTCATCCTATTCCTAGGCTAGATGATATGCTTGATGAATTGAGTGGCTCTACAATATTCTCCAAAGTTGATTTGCGCAGTGGATACCATCAAATTCGTATGAAATTGGGAGATGAATGGAAAACAGCATTCAAAACTAAGTTTGGATTATATGAGTGGTTAGTCATGCCTTTTGGGTTAACTAATGCACCTAGTACTTTCATGAGATTAATGAACGAAGTTTTAGGTGCTTTCATTGGACGATTTGTGGTAGTTTACTTTGATGACATATTGATTTATAGCAGATCTTTGGAAGAACATTTGGAACATTTACGTGCTGTTTTTATTGCTCTACGTGATGCACATTTGTTTGGTAACCTTGGGAAGTGCACCTTTTGCACCGACCGAGTATCTTTTCTTGGCTATGTTGTTACTCCACAGGGAATTGAAGTTGATAAAGCCAAGATTGAAGCTATTGAGAGTTGGCCGCAACCCAAAACGGTCACACAAGTGAGGAGTTTTCTTGGCCTCGCTGGATTCTATAGGCGTTTTGTGAGAGATTTCAGCACCATTGCTGCACCTCTCAATGAGCTTACAAAGAAAGATGTGCCTTTTCTTTGGGGTACCGCACAGGAAGAAGCCTTCTCGGTATTGAAAGATAAGTTGACACATGCTCCTTTACTCCAACTTCCTGATTTTAATAAGACTTTTGAGCTTGAATGTGATGCTAGTGGAATTGGATTAGGAGGTGTGTTATTACAAGATGGCAAACCTGTTGCATACTTTTCTGAAAAATTGAGTGGGCCTAGTCTGAATTGTTCTACTTATGATAAAGAATTATATGCTCTTGTTCGGACTTTAGAAACATGGCAACATTATTTATGGCCCAAAGAATTTGTTATACATTCTGATCATGAATCTTTGAAACATATTAAAAGTCAAGCTAAACTGAATCGTAGACATGCTAAATGGGTTGAATTCATTGAGACTTTCCCTTATGTCATTAAACACAAGAAGGGAAAAGAAAATGTTATTGCTGATGCATTGTCTCGTCGCTATACTATGCTTTCACAACTTGACTTCAAAATATTTGGTTTGGAGACCATCAAAGATCAATATGTGCATGATGCTGATTTTAAAGATGTAATGCAGAATTGCAAAGAAGGAAGAATGTGGAACAAGTTTGTCGTTAACGATGGATTTGTGTTTCGTGCTAACAAGCTATGCATTCAAGCTAGCTCCGTTCGTCTTTTGTTGTTGCAGGAGGCGCATGGAGGAGGATTAATGGGACACTTTGGCGTGAAGAAGACGGAGGACGTACTTGCTACACATTTCTTTTGGCCAAAGATGAGACGGGATGTTGAGCGTTTTATTGCTCGATGCACTACATGTCAAAAAGCTAAGTCACGACTCAATCCTCATGGTTTATATATGCCTTTGCCTGTACCTAGTGTTCCTTGGGAGGATATATCTATGGACTTTGTTTTAGGTTTACCTCGAACAAAGAAGGGGAGGGATAGCATATTTGTTGTCGTGGATAGATTCTCGAAAATGGCACACTTTATACCATGTCATAAAAGCGATGATGCTGTTAATGTTGCTGATTTGTTCTTTCGTGAAATTATTCGCTTGCATGGTGTGCCAAATACTATTGTTTCAGATCGTGATACTAAATTTCTTAGCCACTTTTGGAGATGTTTATGGGCTAAGTTGGGGACTAACCTGCTTTTTAGTACTACTTGTCACCCCCAAACTGATGGACAAACTGAAGTAGTCAATAGAACGCTGTCTACTATGCTTAGGGCTGTTTTGAAGAATAATAAGAAAATGTGGGAGGAATGCTTGCCTCATATTGAATTTGCTTATAATCGTTCATTGCATTCTACTACTAAGATGTGCCCTTTTGAAGTTGTGTATGGTTTTTCCTACCTCGTGCACCTATTGATTTGTTGCCTCTTCCATCTTCGGAGAAGGTTAATTTTGATGCTAAACAACGTGCTGAATTGATTTTAAAAATGCATGAGTTAACTAAGGAAAACATTGAGCGTATGAATGCTAAATATAAACTTGCTGGAGATAAGGGTTGATGAGGACATGACTACCTTGGATATGACCAAAAATATTGCATATATGCATATTTGTCAGGTGATTTCTAGTGCAAACTTTTCAATAATCTATTTACGTTATCCAGAACAAAAATACTTCACACACTTTTGTGTTTTGTCTAATTGCAGGTGTATGGGACATTTGTACAATCCACATATGAAGATAAGGAAGAAAGAGATGTTTATTTGCTGTCCAAAAAGTTCTCTCACGTCACTTTTGGCCCAAGAGAAGATAGAGTCCAAGTCTCTCACGTTCTGGATTCAGATTCGGACTGCACAGACATACCTAACTCAAAACGCACACAAGTTTTTTATACGGACTCCGAATTTGGTGATTCTTCTTTTGTTGGAAACTAGATTTCGTGCACTTTCCAACCCAATTGGAATCACCTTCAAATTCGTCCGGAGCGTTGAGTTGTGGACGAAACAATCTGATGCTGCAGCAGAATCCGAGTCAAACTACAAGTCCAAAGGTGTTACATCACCTCCACTTGGGCCCATTGGCCTTGTACGACCTAGATTTAGTTTTAGGCTGCCTTGGGACGTCCTCCCACCTCCTTGGCCGCCACCCCTTGCTCCTATATAAGTAGATCCATCTAGTAGCTTTTCCTTGGGATTTGTTTAGTTAAAAGTTAGCCAACGCAACTTCGTGTACTTCGTTTGTGTCCAACGACCAGACCAAGACCGCTTTCGGATCCCCACCTTTATCAATACTTCATACATATTTGCAATATTCAGATTGTTTTTATCATATTCTTGCTCGTTCTTCGATTGCTTGCAGGAATAGACCTTCGTGGTCAGGTTGATCGTGCACCGGCGTGGTCAATAACCTCTGGAGATTGGTTTAGCGATTGCTAAGGCGCAATGTCGTGCACGTTTGTAGTCGGATCGTCAAAGTCGTCTCCACCAAATCGATAGTTACCATCTCATCGAAAGATCGGGACACCCCCGCCTCTATCAAGTGGTATCAGTTTTCAGGTTGCTCGGTGAGAATTTCCAGTTTTCCTAGATTAGATTTATTTTCTTACCTATTGTCCAAGAAAAAGCCACAAAAAAGAGTTAGATCTATTCATCCTTGGTCCAAGCCAGTCTGAGCCTTTGCAATTTTCTTTTCATTGCTTGCATAGTTGAATTATCGGTTGCATCGTCGTGTCGAGTTGCTGGTCTTAGTGTCTAGTTCGTTTAGAGTTTCGAGTTCTGTTCACATTAGTCACGCCACCGCTGCATCATTATCTCTTCCGCTGTCCATCACCCATCCATCAATTTCCACCCCGTGCTACTGATAGAGGCGGGGGTGTCCCGATCTTTCGATGAGATGATAACTATCGATTTGGTGGAGACGACTTTGACAATCCGACTACGAACGTGCACAACGTTGCGCCTTAGCAATCGCTAAACCAATCTCCTGAGGTTACTGACGATGCTGGAAGCACGGTCAGCCTGACCACGAAGGTCTATTCCTGCAAGCAATCGAAGAACGAGCAAGAATATGATAAAGCAATCTGAATATTGCAAATATATATGAAGTATTGATAATGGTGGGGATCCGGAAGCGGTCTTGGTCTGGTCGTTGGACACAAACGAAGTACACGAAGTTGCAATGGCTAACTTTTAACTAAACAAATCCCAAGGAAAAGCTACTAGATGGATCTACTTATATAGGAGCAAGGGGTGGCGGCCAAGGAGGTGGGAGGACGTCCCAAGGCAGCCTAAAACTAAATCTAGGTCGTACAAGGCCAACGGGCCCTAGTGGAGGTGATGTAACACCTTTGGACCTGTAGTTTGACTCGGATTCTGCTGCAGCATCAGATTGTTTCGTCCACAACTCAACTCTCCGGACGAATTTGAAGGTGATTCCAATTGGGTTGGAAAGTGCACGAAATCTAGTTTCCAACAAAAAAAGAATCACCCAATTCGGAGTCCGTATGAAAAACTTGTGTGCGTTTTGAGTCAGGTATGTCTGTGCAGTCCGAATCTGAATCCAGAACGTGAGAGACTTGGACTCTATCTTCTCTTGGGCCAAAAGTGACGTGAGAGAACTTTTTGGACAGCAAATAAACATCTCTTTCTTCCTTATCTTCATATGTGGATTGTACAAATGTCCCATACACCTGCAATTAGACAAAACACAAAAGTGTGTGAAGTATTTTTGTTCTGGATAACATAAATAGATTATTGAATAGTTTGCACTAGAAATCACCTGACAAATATGCATATATGCAATATTTTTGGTCATATCCAAGGTAGTCATGTCCTCATCATTGAATGTGATGCTAGTGGAATTGGATTAGGAGGTGTGTTATTACAAGATGGCAAACCTGTTGCATACTTTTCTGAAAAATTGAGTGGGCCTAGTCTGAATTATTCTACTTATGATAAAGAATTATATGCTCTTGTTCGGACTTTAGAAACATGGCAACATTATTTATGGCCCAAAGAATTTGTTATACATTCTGATCATGAATCTTTGAAACATATTAAAAGTCAAGCTAAACTGAATCGTAGACATGCTAAATGGGTTGAATTCATTGAGACTTTCCCTTATGTCATTAAACACAAGAAGGGAAAAGAAAATGTTATTGCTGATGCATTGTCTCGTCGCTATACTATGCTTTCACAACTTGACTTCAAAATATTTGGTTTGGAGACCATCAAAGATCAATATGTGCATGATGCTGATTTTAAAGATGTAATGCAGAATTGCAAAGAAGGAAGAATGTGGAACAAGTTTGTCGTTAACGATGGATTTGTGTTTCGTGCTAACAAGCTATGCATTCAAGCTAGCTCCGTTCGTCTTTTGTTGTTGCAGGAGGCGCATGGAGGAGGATTAATGGGACACTTTGGCGTGAAGAAGACGGAGGACGTACTTGCTACACATTTCTTTTGGCCAAAGATGAGACGGGATGTTGAGCGTTTTATTGCTCGATGCACTACATGTCAAAAAGCTAAGTCACGACTCAATCCTCATGGTTTATATATGCCTTTGCCTGTACCTAGTGTTCCTTGGGAGGATATATCTATGGACTTTGTTTTAGGTTTACCTCGAACAAAGAAGGGGAGGGATAGCATATTTGTTGTCGTGGATAGATTCTCGAAAATGGCACACTTTATACCATGTCATAAAAGCGATGATGCTGTTAATGTTGCTGATTTGTTCTTTCGTGAAATTATTCGCTTGCATTTTAGTACTACTTGTCACCCCCAAACTGATGGACAAACTGAAGTAGTCAATAGAACGTTGTCTACTATGCTTAGGGCTGTTTTGAAGAATAATAAGAAAATGTGGGAGGAATGCTTGCCTCATATTGAATTTGCTTATAATCGTTCATTGCATTCTACTACTAAGATGTGCCCTTTTGAAGTTGTGTATGGTTTCCTACCTCGTGCACCTATTGATTTGTTGCCTCTTCCATCTTCGGAGAAGGTTAATTTTGATGCTAAACAACGTGCTGAATTGATTTTAAAAATGCATGAGTTAACTAAGGAAAACATTGAGCGTATGAATGCTAAATATAAACTTGCTGGAGATAAGGGTAGAAAACATGTTGTGTTTGCACCTGGAGATCTTGTTTGGTTACATTTGCGTAAGGATAGATTTCCTGATTTGCGCAAATCAAAGCTCCGTTTAGGCCCAAAATGGGTGCATGAAGCCTTGGACGAAATATACAAGATGCCACTTCATAAATTTCGTCCCGAGGCTATTTTAGGTGCTGCGTCACCTTATTATTGGGCCAGGCCCATGTAATTTCGAAATACATAAGTATAGGCTATTTTTAGAGTCCGTATGTGTGGGGAAACAAGAGATAGGGTTGATTTCGGACTCCTCCACCAAGGGCCACGAAATTCCCCCCTCTTCCTCCATATATACAGCCCTTAGGGCATCGTTTAGACTTTGGGTTTTGTTTAGATTAAAAGTTCGCCATAGCTGCAACTTCGCGTACTTCGTTTGTGTTCAACGACCAGACAAAGGCGTCACAGAACCCCACCTTGATCAATAAAGCTTTCATCTTATATTCGCAATATCCAGATTGCAATCTTAGTTTCTTGCTTGCAGGAAACAGACCCTCGTGGTCAGGTTGATCGTGCTCCGGCGTGGTCAATAACCTCTCGGAGTTGGTTTAGCGATTGCTAAGGCGCGACGTCCTCGCACGTTTCGTAGTCGGATCGTCAAAGTCGACTTCCACCAAAGCGAAATCCACCATCTCATCGAAAGACGGGACACCTTTGCCTCTATCAAGACGTGCCACCACCTTTGCAAATACCACAACCGTCACGAGAGGTGCACAAACATCCAAATGCACATGATCAGGTTAATGTATCTATACCATCATTTAATGGCCGTTTTAAACCTGCTTTATATATTGTATGGGAGTTCGACATAAAAAATATATTTGCTTCCCATAATTTCAATGAACATAAAAAGGTTAAGGTTGCGGTTGGTTCTTTCACTGGTTATGCTTTGGTTTGGTGGAGTGAATATTGTCGGTTACACCCTGATTATATACCTACTACTTGGGATGATTTGAAACTTGCCATGCGACATACTTTCGTCCCTGCTTATTATACTCGTGACATGATTAAGAAGTTGCAACACTTAAAACAAGGTAGTGAAACTGTAACAAAATATTATGATGATTTACAAACTACCTTGTTGCATTCCTCTTTAGAAGAAAGTGAAGATGATTTTATGGATAGATTTTGGGGAGGATTAAACCGTGATATTCAAGAGATACTAATTCATGAAGAGTGTTATCCTATGGACCATTTGTTTCATCTTGCTTGCAAAGCTGAACAGGAAATAAAATGACGTGTTGGCCACGAGGAGAACAAGCGCACGGTGCACATTCCAAGAGTTGATATGATTGTTCCTTCAACTACTAGGCATACTATGACAACCACATCCTTGATAGAGGCGGGGGTGTCCCGATCTTTCGATGAGATGGTAACTATCGATTTGGTGGAGACGACTTTGACGATCCGACTACAAACGTGCACGACATTGCGCCTTAGCAATCGCTAAACCAATCTCCAGAGGTTATTGACCACGCCGGTGCACGATCAACCTGACCACGAAGGTCTATTCCTGCAAGCAATCGAAGAACGAGCAAGAATATGATAAAAACAATCTGAATATTGCAAATATGTATGAAGTATTGATAAAGGTGGGGATCCGAAAGCGGTCTTGGTCTGGTCGTTGGACACAAACGAAGTACACGAAGTTGCGTTGGCTAACTTTTAACTAAACAAATCCCAAGGAAAAGCTACTAGATGGATCTACTTATATAGGAGCAAGGGGTGGCGGCCAAGGAGGTGGGAGGACGTCCCAAGGCAGCCTAAAACTAAATCTAGGTCGTACAAGGCCAATGGGCCCAAGTGGAGGTGATGTAACACCTTTGGACTTGTAGTTTGACTCGGATTCTGCTGCAGCATCAGATTGTTTCGTCCACAACTCAACGCTCCGGACGAATTTGAAGGTGATTCCAATTGGGTTGGAAAGTGCACGAAATCTAGTTTCCAACAAAAGAAGAATCACCCAATTCGGAGTCCGTATGAAAAACTTGTGTGCGTTTTGAGTCAGGTGTGTCTGTGCAGTCCGAATCTAAATCCAGAACGTGAGAGACTTGGACTCTATCTTCTCTTGGGCCAAAAGTGACGTGAGAGAACTTTTTGGACAGCAAATAAACATCTCTTTCTTCCTTATCTTCATATGTGGATTGTACAAATGTCCCATACACCTGCAATTAGACAAAACACAAAAGTGTGTGAAGTATTTTTGTTCTGGATAACATAAATAGATTATTGAATAGTTTGCACTAGAAATCACCTGACAAATATGCATATATGCAATATTTTTGGTCATATCCAAGGTAGTCATGTCCTCATCAAGGGTAGAAAACATGTTGTGTTTGCACCTGGAGATCTTGTTTGGTTACATTTGCGTAAGGATAGATTTCCTGATTTGCGCAAATCAAAGCTAATGCCACGTGCTGATGGTCCCTTTAAGGTGTTAGAGAAAATAAATGATAATGCATATAAACTTGAGCTGCCTGCAGATTTTGGGGTTAGTCCCACTTTTAACATTGCAGATTTGAAGCCTTATTTGGGTGAGGAAGATGAACTTCCGTCGAGGACGACTTCATTTCAAGAAGGGGAGGATGATGAGGACATCAATACAATTGTTACACCCACAGCCCCTGCTGCTATACATACTGGACCAATTACTAGAGCTCGTGCACGCCAACTAAATTACCAGGTACTTTCGTTTCTTGGTAATGATTCTAATGTTCATGAGAATATGATGCTGCCTAAATTGGATACATTTGTTTTGCTTACAAAGGAAGGGCCTAGCTTGGAGAAGGATGAACATTGGAGCAAGAACAAGCATGGAGATGATGGCATGCGCAAGGGGAACAAGAACGGAGTTACAAGTGATGATTTCAGGACTTTGAAGCCACCATAATGGGTGCATGAAGCCTTGGACGAAATATACAAGATGCCACTTCATAAATTTCGTCCCGAGGCTATTTTAGGTGATGCGTCACCTTATTATTGGGCCAGGCCCATGTAATTTCGAAATACATAAGTATAGGCTATTTTTAGAGTCCGTATGTGTGGGGAAACAAGAGATAGGGTTGATTTCGGACCCCTCCACCAAGGGCCACGAAATTCCCCCCTCTTCCTCCATATATACAGCCCTTAGGGCATCGTTTAGACTTTGGGATTTGTTTAGTTAAAAGTTAGCCATTGCAACTTCGTGTACTTCGTTTGTGTCCAACGACCAGACCAAGACCGCTTACGGATCCCCACCTTTATCAATACTTCATATATATTCGCAATATTCAGATTGCTTTTATCATATTCTTGCTCGTTCTTCGATTGCTTGCAGGAATAGACCTTCGTGGTCAGGTTGATCGTGCTCCGGCGTGGTCAATAACCTCAGGAGATTGGTTTAGCGATTGCTAAGGCGCAACGTCGTGCACGTTTGTAGTCGGATCGTCAAAGTCGTCTCCACCAAATCGGTAGTATCATCTCATCGAAAGATCGGGACACCCCGCCTCTATCAAGTGGTATCAGTTTTCAGGTTGCTCGGTGAGAATTTCCAGTTTTCCTAGATTAGATTTATTTTCTTACCTATTGTCCAAGAAAAAGCCACACAAAAAAAGTTAGATCTGTTCATCCTTTATCCAAGCCAGTCTAAGCCTTTGCAATTTTCTATTCATTGCTTGCATAGTTGAATTATCGGTTGCATCGTCGTGTCAGTTGCTGGTCTTAGCGTTTAGTTCCTTTAGAGTTTCGAGTTCTGTTCACATTAGTCACGCCGCCGCTGCATCATTATTTCTTCCGCTGTCCACCATCCCATCTATTAATTTCCACCACATGCTACGCACTGTTCATTGTCATAATCATAGTTGAGGTCATTCACATCTTCGCCTGATCCAATCTGCATCTTATCTAGTTTGTCTTGGAAAGAAAAAAAAAGATAGAAAAAAAAGAGAAAAAAGGAAAGAAAAAAAAAAGAAAAAAAAAGAGAGAAAAAAAATTGGATCTATCTATAATCAATCTCGTACCTGAATTCGGATTGGAATCTGTTTTGCGCACTGTTCAGTAAAACAGGTGTATCTTCCTCATACGAAGTCCGTTTTGGCTCCGTGAGTACTCAAATTGAAGCTAGCAACGAGCCGCATCTAAATAGTTGCAGAAGCTAGTTCAATATTTGATACCTCAAAATCGGCTTCTAAATAGGTCTTTTTGCCCTCCGAAGTTCGTGAACACAGCTTGTTCCAATATTTCAGGCCAGTTTTAGAATTCTTTGACTCCTCATATCAACTCGGAATTGAGTGATTCTTTTTGCATTGGAAAGCTTGAGTTAGTAGCATTCTTTGAAAGAATTTATCAGAAAATTGTCTCAAACTTTTCAAGAGGAAAGTTGGAGAGAGAGTTGTTGTATATCCTGCTTGGCAGTTGTTTTTCATCATTATCTTCACTGCCGTTGTGATCTTCACTTATATCTTGCTGTCAAGAGCTACTTAGTATCCTTCATTGATGCTAGTTGTGCTACGTCGTGACCTCATTAGTGTTCTAGGCTCGCGTCTCTAGTCCGGTCTAGCCTAGGACCAGCACAGTATCGTCGTTGAGCGTTTATTCAACATTGCATCTTTGAATTGATTATTGCTAATCTTTTGCTACCATATATAGCCAACCCAGCTCCACATATTTCTACACCGTGTATACGTACGCTCCCCTGGCAACCGCTTTACTCAATATTCGGAGTTACTTGACGCGGCTGGTTGCCGATCACCGCCTGCTGCATGGTAAGAACTTGTAATACATTGATATTTGCTTTACTGTGAGCGTTTTACCACCACATCCTAGTAGTTATAGGAACATTATTTTTGGGTTTTGTTTCTTGTTCTACTAATCATGACAGGATCCAGAGTCAATTCATGGGCTTTGTCGATCGCGGGAGACGTGCCACCACCTTTGCAAATACCACAACCGTCACGAGAGGTGCACAAACATCCAAATGCACATGATCAGGTTAATGTATCTATACCACCATTTAATGGCCGTTTTAAACCTGCTTTATATATTGAATGGGAGTTCGACATAAAAAATATATTTGCTTCCCATAATTTCAATGAACATAAAAAGGTTAAGGTTGCGGTTGGTTCTTTCACTGGTTATGCTTTGGTTTGGTGGAGTGAATATTGTCGGTTACACCCTGATTATATACCTACTACTTGGGATGATTTGAAACTTGCCATGCGACATACTTTCGTCCCTGCTTATTATACTCGTGACATGATTACGAAGTTGCAACACTTAAAACAAGGTAGTGAAACTGTAACAAAATATTATGATGATTTACAAACTACCTTGTTGCATTCCTCTTTGGAAGAAAGTGAAGATGATTTTATGGATAGATTTTGGGGAGGATTAAACCGTGATATTCAAGAGATACTAATTCATGAAGAGTGTTATCCTATGGACCATTTGTTTCATCTTGCTTGCAAAGTTGAACAGGAAATAAAACAACGTGTTGGCCACGAGGAGAACAAGCGCACGGTGCACATTCCAAGAGTTGATATGATTGTTCCTTCAACTACTAGGCATACTATGACAACCACATCCGTTGTTGTCAGGACTACATCACCTCCACCATGTGACACATCGCCCCCGAGAGTGGCTACATCATCTGAGTTGATCATAAGAGGTAATGACAAAGGTACTGATCTTCCATCTCTACATGAGAATGATGAATGCCTTGTCAATTTGAATGCACCATCTGATGAGCTACCCACTACTTTGATCACACCACCTATTTTAGAGGACTACGTTGATAATTTGACTTTGCCATGTGATCAAACAACTGAAATACCAACAATTTTGAGTGCACCCATTGAATTAACTATTGATGCAAAAGAACCAATGTTTAATCATTTTGATATGACCTCTAATCTTGGTGATGATTCTGTGTTGAATGACTTATTGCATGTGATGAGGACATCAATACAATTGTTACACCCACAGCCCCTGCTGCTATACATACTGGACCAATTACTAGAGCTCGTGCACGCCAACTAAATTACCAGGTACTTTCGTTTCTTGGTAATGATTCTAATGTTCATGAGAATATGATGCTGCCTAAATTGGATACATTTGTTTTGCTTACAAATGAAGGGCCTAGCTTGGAGAAGGATGAACATTGGAGCAAGAACAAGCATGGAGATGATGGCATGCGCAAGGGAAACAAGAACGGAGTTACAAGTGATGATTTCAGGACTTTGAAGCCACCATAATGGGTGCATGAAGCCTTGGACGAAAAATACAAGATGCCACTTCATAAATTTCGTCCCGAGGCTATTTTAGGTGCTGCGTCACCTTATTATTGGGCCAGGCCCATGTAATTTCGAAATACATAAGTATAGGCTATTTTTAGAGTCCGTATGTGTGGGGAAACAAGAGATAGGGTTGATTTCGGACCCCTCCACCAAGGACCACGAAATTCCCCCCTCTTCCTCCATATATACAGCCCTTAGGGCATCGTTTAGATTTTGGGTTTTGTTTAGATTAAAAGTTCGCCATAGCTGCAACTTCGCGTACTTCGTTTGTGTTCAACGACCAGACAAAGGCGTCACAGAACCCCACCTTGATCAATAAAGCTTTCATCTTATAATCGCAATATCCAGATTGCAATCTCAGTTTCTTGCTTGTTCTTCGTTTGCTCGCAGGAAACAGACCCTCGTGGTCAGGTTGATCGTGCTCCGGCGTGGTCAATAACCTCTCGGAGTTGGTTTAGCGATTGCTAAGGCACGACGTCCTCGCACGTTCGTAGTCGGATCGTCAAAGTCGACTTCCACCAAAGCGATATCCATCATCTCATCGAAAGACGGGACACCTTCGCCTCTATCAGGAAGGGATCCCACAACGGCCGGATTTGAAAGGGGACAAGTAGTACAACTTATCCTGACAAAAGTAGTCTTCGCCTATGAAAAGCCTCTGGTCGTGATGCTACGGTGGGCTCGTCGATGACCTCCATCCTGCCATCCTTACGGTCGTAGTCTCGTTGCACCAGAATGGAAACCTTTGGCTGGTTCTTCAGGACTCCGCGCCTGTGGCTTGCCTCCCTTGCATCAAAGAGGAAACCTGCGCTCTGTGCCCGCCTGGCCTTGGTCGTCATGGCTCACGTCAGCTAAGCCTCGTGAGGTAAACTGATGCGGAGCATCCCTCGCTCATCCCCATGGACGTGCCTACATCCCCCTCAACACCACTTGGACCCATGACAAGAGCCCGAGCTAAGGCTATCGAAGATAAGGTGAACTTGCTCCTCTCCGAACTCCCTCTTACTACTCACGAGACATGTCTACTACCTCATTCGGAGAATTTATGTGTAATCAGGTACATGGAGGTGAGCCAAGGGTCTACTACTTGCAAGAGCCAAGACGGCGAGGACCCCAAGCATGATGGACAAGAAGAAGAGCTGCAGCAGAAGCTACAGGCATCGGACGTCCGACCCTGTCCGGACGTCCGACGAGTCCCAGGACACGGATGACCGGACCCTCCGGACGTCCCGTACCAGGCCACCCGAACCGAATATACGGATGTCCGAGACGCTCCGGACGACCGGACGACCAACACCCGAGCCAAAACTACGGAAGACCGACAGCCTCCGGACGTCTGGCCCCTCCAGAAGCTCCGGACGTCCGACCATCTACGAACGACCGACGCGCCTACACCAGAGCTGAAACGACGGACGTCCGAGCGCGCCCGGACGACCGGACCGCCCCGAGCCTCCGGACGTCCGACGCCTTCCGAACGTCTGACTCCTGAGTGACCGAACGTGTGGGCTGGAGCCCTTGTACCCCTTCGTTTTGACTTCCATTTGCACTAAGACTATAAATAGGACGCCCCCATCTCCTTTCGAGGGCAACATAGGTTTAGCTCATATTTTGTGTGAGAGCCTTGCTAATCCACTTGGCTACTTATCCTCGGAGCTCAGGACCTCTTCGGAGAAGATCCCCCAAGCGGATTCAAGACCCCTTTCTAGGGAAGACCATCAAGACCTCCGTACGGAGAAGAACTGTTCCTATGTATCCTTACCTTAGTTGATCGTGGATCTTATGTTACTCTATGTTGTCGATGATCTAGCACTCGTGTGATTGATACTATGTCGGTTTAGTGATTCCCCCTCTCGTTTTCCCTGTGTTTCCCCTTTGTGCTTCCGTGTGTTCGTCGTGATTCCCCGTAGGATCCCACCAAACATGAAAGATCATCTACCTAGGGTTCCACCCTACATCATCTTGGTATCATGAGCCAGGTTGATCACGTTTTTGGAGCCCCTACCCCGTGTTTTCTAGCTTGATTTTGTTGTTTTCGTCCTAATTTCGAAAATTCCCCACCAAAAATAGCCCCAAATTTTTTGTGTGATTTGTTTGTGAGTTGAGATTTTGTTGGATTTGGTCCATGGATTTGTGTTGCTGCGTGTGGATCTAGCTTTCCCCACTCTCCCCACCCTTCTACATCCACCATATCACTCGATTTCGACCTCACCATCTTCTTCTTCCCTGGAAATCTCGCAGTTCTTCTTCCCGAGCCCGATTTTCACGCAGGCTCCGGACGACCGAAAAAGGTCGGACGTCCGACGAAGTCCGGACGACCGTAAAAGCCCGAACGTCCGTGAAACCCTGACAAAACTGAAGTTTGACAGTTCGGACAACCCCACATTCCACCACATCTTCCAAACCCAAATACATCTACATCTTCCAAGATACCTCCTATGACGATTTTGACATATTTTGGTCCTTGAGATTTTGAGTTGTGGATCCCGTATCCTTTTGCGTTTCGGCTATCTAGGTACGGTTGACGTCATCACCACCACGGCTCATCTTCGCAAGGGTCTCATCATCGCAAGGACGGTAACTTCGACGACATCTTTGTCATACCTTGCAATTGCATTCATACCCTCATTGTCCCTACTTTTGCGTAGCTTACCCATCGAGACTAGCCATTGAGTATTGCAGGCAACATGACTTGTGCACATTAGTGATCATACTCCATAGCATACATACCATACAATAGTGGTGCATATCTTGAGATTAACTTGTGTGTCACAAAGCTGTCATAGCATACACAATTGCTACCTTGGTTCGTGAAGTTTTGCATGAGAAAAGAGCTCAAAAGTAAAAGAGCCACCCAAGCTTTTAAGCAAAGAGGAAAGATAAGCAAAGAGCTTATAAGCAAGAACCATAGCATCATACAACATTAAGATTGTCATACTGGATCATCTTGGATCATTGCACCAAAATATCATACATATAGCATACTTGGGATAGAGATCGTTGCATTTTTGCCTAGTAGGTTGTGCACAAGTTTGCGTATCCGCCTATTTTTGCAATCGTGCTAGCGTCTCTCTAGTATTGTGCAACAAGAGCATTTCATGGTTTCCACATTTTGGCTCAATTTTGGATTGCACAATCCCATTTATCTATTTGCGTGTGTGTTTCCGTGTACCCATACTTGCTTGGTCTACTTGTTGCATTTGCAAATTTGTGAATCTTTTCCAACATTATTGAAGCTCACTTACTATTGCATCAAATTTTGTGCCACCATCCTAACCAAGCTCCACCATAAGCTTTTACGTGTGTAGGTGTGAGAACCGACAAGAATTGGTACCAACAGTGCTATTTCATTGTCCGCATTTGAGTGGACTTGATCCATCTTCAACTTCGGTCAAAGTACATTTGGTACACGTTCTTTTCCTTCTACCACTTACAGTTTGCTTGGTATGATGGATAGGCCAAGTTCTTCTACCAATCCACCTCTCATCGAGAACGGCGACGACATGTCATCATTCGTCACAAAGAGCCACCTCTTTGGTGCTCAAAGGGCGTTACACCAAGAGCAACAAGCTATGAGCGACCGCATCGACAACCTCGCCACCGACTTGCGACTCTCCGAGCAACGTACAAGAGACTACTTAGATAACAAGTTCGACTCTCACAATCAAGAGAATGATGCAAGAATGGACGAGATCCGCGCTCTGATGAGGAACCTACATCCTTCCACTTCCTCATCCTCAAGACGGAGCCGCTCAAGTCGACACTCCGACGACACCTTCTCCGACACAAGTACACCGTCATCGACCATTCTTCGACGAGCCGCGCGTCAAGACCGGCATGCATCTCGGAACTCGCTACATGACAAGCATTCACAAGAACAACTCGATGAGAAAATCCCTCGTCCTCAATCAAACCAAGTCGCTTTTGCTCAAGCTCAAGAACGGCAACGACTACGGTGCCAAGAGGAAGAACGAGCGCGTCTACAACAAGAGGAACAAGACGCCGAGGCTCAACGTCTTCAACAACAACAACAAGAAGCGCAAGCTCTTGAGGCGCAACGTGCCCTTCGAGATTCGAGCCGAGCCATTGCCAACCGCAATCACGTGCGGCGCAATCAAGAGGAAGCCCTTCGAGAAGAAATCCAAGAGAGGAACTACCAACCGCGTGTGCAACGCCAAGCTCCACAAGGCCCTCAACAAGCTCGTCAAGCTCCACCTCAACCTCAAGTTCAACAAGAGCAAGTTGATCATGGACTTCCTCCGCGCCAAGAGCAACATGAGGATGACTATCCTCGACGTCAAGGACGTCATCATCACCATCGCCAACAACACAATGAAGAGCAACACTATGGCAAGCTCAAGTTCACAATGCTCAAGTTCAATGGAAGCAATGATCCGGAAGAGTACCTCTCATGGGCATTGAAGGTCGACAAAATTTTTCGCTTGCACAATTATGAGGAAGAGAAGAAGATCGCTATGGCATCACTTGAGTTTCAAGATTATGTGCTCATATGGTGGGAACAAGTACTTGAACGCCGTCAAGCAAGAGGTGAACCACCAATCACCACTTGGGCTCAAATGAAGGATGTCATGCGGGCACGCTTTGTACCAACCTATTACAACCGCGATCTCTTCAAGAAGCTACAACTCCTCAAGCAAGGAACAAAGAGTGTTGAAGAATACTATAAGGAAATGGAGATAGCCATGATTCGAGCCAATGTCAAGGAAGATGATGAGCAAACAATGGCACGTTTCTTGAATGGACTCAATCATCCCATCAAGAAGATTGCTGACTTCCAACCCTATTCCAACCTCATTGAGCTCGTACATCAAGCAACCAAGGCAGAACATCAAGTACAAGATGACTTCAAGTACGCCAAGTCCTCATCCAAGACCTACGGTTTCTCCAACACCCAAGCTTCAACGACTCCTCCAACATCTACATCAACCAAACCTTCTCAAAGCAACGACGACAAGTCAAGTTACAAGAAAACTTCGGCAAGTTCAAGTCGTCTTCCTCCTACGACAAGCAACTTCAAGCCGCGTGCTTCATCATCTACTCCAACCGATGAGACCGTCAAAACAAGCTCCTTCAAGTGTTTCACTTGCGGTGTCCGAGGCCACAAGTCCTACCAATGCACGAACAAGCACACCATGATCCTCAACAACGACGACACATATGACTCAATGAGTGAACAGGAGATGGAAGCCCTTGAGCAAGTGGCCATGCACCGGCGCGTGAACGAGGATGAAGATGATCAAGTCTTTTGTGACGAGGATTCGAGCCCCGCTCTCGTTGTCTCCAAAGTCTTGACACTTCAACATCAACAAGAAGAAGACCAACGATGCCACATCTTCCACACTAAGGCTGGCATCAATGGAAGGTCCATCAAGGTCATCATCGATGGAGGTAGTTGCCACAACTTGGCAAGTGAAGAACTATGTTCAAAGCTTCAATTGGTCAAGAAAAAGCACCCGCACCCCTACAAGGTTCAGTGGCTAAGTGATTCCGGCACTATACGAGTCGAGCATACGGTCCAAGTAACCTTCAAAATTGGTGCTTATGAAGACACTTTCGAGTGTGATGTGGTCCCAATGAACGTTTGCCACCTACTTCTTGGTCGATCATGGCAATTCGACCGTGGTGTCATCCACAATGGGCGCACCAATCATTATAGCTTCAAAATGAAAGGGAAGGAATATGTGCTACGACCTATGTCTCCTAGTCAAGTGATAGCCGACAAGCAAGCCACCAATCATGGAAAGACGAGTGAAAAAGTGAGTGAGAGCCACAACCCAAATTTGAGCACCTCTTCGCCTAGAGAGAAAAACCTCATACTATTTGCCACCAAAAGTGAGATAAGAGAAGTGTGTGAGAACCCATCGAGTGTGATGCACTTCGTCCTTGTGTGCAAAGATGGAGAGCCAACAACTAACACCTCTCACGAGCTAACTTTAGTGTTTCAATCTCTTTTGCAGGAATTCAAAGATGTTTTCCCCGACGAGCTACCTCCGGGTCTACCTCCACTATGAGGCATTGAGCATCGAATCGACCTCATCCCCAGAGCGCCACTTCCAAACAAAGCTCCATACCGTGTCAATCCCGAAGAAACCAAGGAGATTCAACGGCAAGTACAACAACTCATCGACAACGGTCATGTACGTGAAAGCTTAAGCCCATGTGCCGTTCCAGTTATACTTGTGCCTAAACCCGATGGAAGTTTCCGCTTGTGTTCCAATTGTAGACCCATAAACGCCATTACCGTTCGTTATAGGCATCCCATTCCTCGCTTAGATGATATGCTTGATGAACTTAGCGGAGCCAACTTTTTCTCCAAAATTGATCTTAAAAGTGGCTATTATCAAATCCGCATTCAAGAAGGTGATGAATGGAAAACTGCTTCCAAAACAAAATTTGGTTTATATGAGTGGTTAGTGATGCCTATGGGCTTGTCGGAAGCACCCGGAACTTTCGTGCGTCTTATGCATCATGTGCTTAGACCTTACATTGGAGTCTTCGTTGTGGTTTACTTTGATGATATCCTTGTGTTTAGCAAAACCATGAAAGAGCACATTAATCATGTTAAATCTGTGTTGCAAACCCTCCGAAAGGAAAGCCTTTGTGCGAACTTGAAAAAATGCACTTTTGGCATTGAAAAAGTGGTTTTCTTGGGTTTTGTTGTCTCTTCCAAGGGTGTCCATGTTGATGAAACTAAGATTAAGGCGATTAAAACTTGGCCCCAACCCACCAATTTGCAACAAGTGAGAAGTTTTCTTGGTCTTGCAGGATTTTACCGCCGCTTTGTGAAAAACTTTAGCACAATTGCCGCTCCTTTACATGCTTTGAGTAAGAAGAACGCTCCTTTTGTTTGGGGATCTTTGCAATCCACCACTTTTGATGAGCTCAAATCTCTACTTACTCATGCTCCGATTCTCGCTTTGCCCAACTTTGAGAAAACTTTTGAGGTCCATTGTGATGCAAGTGGTAACATAATTGGCGGCGTTTTAATGCAAGAAAAACGAGCCATTGCTTATTTTAGTGAAAAACTCTCCGGTGCTCAACTTAATTATCCCATCTATGACAAAGAATTATATGCTTTAGTGTGTGTGCTACACGTTTGGGAACATTACCTTAGACCTCATGAGTTTGTCATCCATACCGATCATGAAACGCTTAAATACTTAAAAGGCCAAACTAAGTTGAACAAGCGTCATGCCAAATGGAGTGAATTTATTGAATCTTTTCCTTATGTGATCAAGTACATTAAGGGTAAGGAAAATGTAGTTGCGGATGCACTTTCACGCATATGCATGCTTGTCACTCAACTTGAGTTGAATGTTATTGGTTTTGAGCATATAAAAGACTTGTATGAGCATGATCCTTCTTTTGCTATTCCTTATGCTAAGTGTTTGACACACACATCTTGGGAACAATATTACATAAAGGATGATTATCTTATGAGATCTAACAAACTTTGCATTTCCGAGTCTTCTCTTCGTTTGCTACTGTTGCAAGAGGCTCATGGAGGTGGACTTATGGGACACTTTGGACGCGACAAGACTTTCGCCACGCTCTCCAAGAACTACTTTTGGCCCAAGATGTTTCGTGATGTCTCGCGCTTCACCAACCGTTGCTCTACATTTCGCAAAGCTAAGTCAAAAGCTCAATCCCATGGTCTTTACATGCCACTTCCCATTCCTTATCAACCTTGGGAAGACATTAGCATGGATTTTGTACTTGGTTTGCCTAGAACTCAAAATGGAAAGGATTTTGTCTTTGTTGTTGTGGACCGATTTTCTAAGATGGCACATTTCATTCCTTGCAACAAGATAGACGATGCTTCACATATTGCCAATCTCTTTTGTAGGGAAATCTTGCGACTTCATGGAGTACCAAAGAAGATTGTCTCGGACCGCGATGTCAAGTTCTTGAGTTACTTCGGCATACCATCCTCAAACCGATGGCCAAACGGAGGTGACGAACCATACACTCTCCACTCTACTTCGCGTGTTGATCAAGAAGAACATCAAGGAGTGGAAGGCGTGTCTACCCATCGCCGAGTACGCCTACAACCGTGCAAGACATTCCACGACCGACAAGTCCCCTTTCGAGGTCGTCTATGGCTTCAACCCTTTGTCCCCATTGGACATTCTACCTCTTCCCCTACAAGAGCGAACCAACCTCGACGCAAGTGCTCGTGCAAGCTACATCAAGAAGATGCATGAAGATACAAGGCACACCATTGAGCGCCAAGTACAACGACTAGCGACCAAGCTCAACATCAACAAGCAACCCATGGTATTCAACATTGGTGATCTAGTGCTGCTACATCTTTGCAAGGACCGCTTCCCCAACGAACGCAAGTCCAAGCTTCTACCTCACGCCGATGGACCTTTCAAGGTTCTAGCACGCTACAATGACAACGCCTACAAGATCGACCTACCATGAGGCAAGTACAACGTGAGCGACATCTTTAACGTCAAGGACCTCGCACCTTTCCACGGTGGTGCACCTTTTGATCCGAGGTCGGATCTCTCCCAATGGGGGGAGGGGGGAGATGATGCGGAGCATCCCTCGCTCATCCCCATGGACGTGCCTACATCCCCCTCAACACCACTTGGACCCATGACAAGAGCCCGAGCTAAGGCTATCAAAGATAAGGTGAACTCGCTCCTCTCTGAACTCCCTCTTACTACTCACGAGACATGGCTACTACCTCTTTCGGAGACTCTGTGTGTAATCAGGTACATGGAGGTGAGCCAAGGGTCTACTACTTGCAAGAGCCAAGACGGCGAGGACCCCAAGCATGATGGACAAGAAGAAGAGCTGCAGCAGAAGCTACAGGCATCGGACATCCGACCCTGTCCGGACGTCTGACGAGTCCTAGGACACAGATGACCGGACCCTCCGGACGTCCGGTACCAGGCCACCCGAACCGAATCTACGGATGTCCGAGACGCTCTGGACGACCGAACGACCAACACCCGAGCCAAAACTATGGAAGACCGACAGCCTCCGGACGTCCGGCCCCTCCAGAAGCTCCGGACGTCCGACCATCTACGGACGACCGACGCGCCTACACCAGAGCTGAAACGACGGACGTCCGAGCGCGCCCAGATGACCGGACCGTCCCGAGCCTCCGGACGTCCGACGCCTTCCGGACGTCCGACTCCTGAGTGACCGAACGTGCGGGCTGGAGCCCTTGTACCCCTTCGTTTTGACTTCCATTTGCACTAAGACTATAAATAGGACGCCCCCATCTCCTTTCGAGGGCAGCATAGTTTTAGCTCATATTTTGTGTGAGAGCCTTGCTCATCCACTTGCCTACTTCTCCGCGGAGCTCAGGACCTCTTCGGAGAAGATCCCCCAAGCGGATTCAAGACCCCTTTCTAGGGAAGACCATCAAGACCTCCGTATGGAGAAGAACTGTTCCTATGTATCCTTACCTTAGTTGATCGTGGATCTTATGTTAGTCTATGTTGTCGGTGATCTAGCACTCGTGTGATTGATTCTATGTCGGTTTAGTGATTCCCCCTCTTGTTTTCCCCGTGTTTCCCCTTTGTGCTTCCGTGTGTTCGTCGTGATTCCCCATAGGATCTCTCCAAACGTGAAAGATCATCCACCTAGGGTTCCACCCTATATCATAAACCTTGCATAGAACTCTCTGCCCCTCGGGAGCCAGCGTGAGGAGGCCAATCCTGTCGGGGGTCTTGGCATCGTCCGCCTTGCGAGGCTTGGTCCCTCACCAGGGTCTTTTGTTGTTGATGCTGAAGCTGGGCCATACCAAGCCGTAGATGGAGCCACATGGTGGGCCGCAGGCAGGCAGGGCTGGATACCCCCATATCCAGGACGCCGACAGTAGCCCCATGGCCCAAGGCGCGCTTGGACTTGGCTTCCAGGCGAAGCGAAAGGGCAAGTGCGGAGCGCCGCGGGCCCTAACCGCCTGCGGCCTTGATTACGCGTGGCGATTGATGGGACGTGGGCGACTCCGCTTCCCCACGCTGCCCGGCAACTGTTTCCATCTGACAAAAGGGCTGCCGTCCGCCGTCAGGCTTTCATTGCCCCTCTTCACCTTTCTCTAGATCCCCTTCTCCCAGCAGCGGAAGAACTCACCAGATCTGCCGATTTTCCCCTACAATCCTTCGCTCAATGGCCATCGAGGAGACCAAGGCCTCCGCCTCGTCTGCCAGCTCTGCCTGGTATGAGTCGGTGCTGCTTGCGCCCTGCGTGGCCGGGGTGAAGCTCCAGACCGCGCTCCTCCTGACGATGAGCGGGGACAATGAGTGGAAGGGGACGGTGCTCCGGGTTACCACTGATGCACTGGAGCCTGCTGACAGCACTTTCTTCCCTTTCTTCTGCATAATGTCTATTCGGGGCTGGTGCCCCCATTCTCCCGCTTCTTCTTCGCCGTTCTTCACCACTATGGCCTCCACGCACTCCACATTCACACCAACTCCATCCTCCTCGTTTCCATCTTTGCCTTCTACTATGAGTCATTCATGGGGGTGATGCCTTTCATTGCCATGCTCCGCCACTCCTTCTTCCTTCGCATGACTGGCGAAAATCCGGTTGGGTGCATCAGCTTCATCGCAGCGAGGTGTGGTAACGCAATCTCCCGCACTGGGAAGAAGGTGGAGGATGCCATGAAGAGGTGGGTTCTGATGGATGCCAAGTGCTGCGAGAGCTCGTTGGAGCTGCCGTCCAAACTCCCCGTGATGAGGACATGACTACCTTGGATATGACCAAAAATATTGCATATATGCATATTTGTCAGGTGATTTCTAGTGCAAGCTATTCAATAATCTATTTATGTTATCCAGAACAAAAATACTTCACACACTTTTGTGTTTTGTCTAATTGCAGGTGTATGGGACATTTGTACAATCCACATATGAAGATAAGGAAGAAAGAGATGTTTATTTGCTGTCCAAAAAGTTCTCTCACGTCACTTTTGGCCCAAGAGAAGATAGAGTCCAAGTCTCTCACGTTCTGGATTCAGATTCGGACTGCAGACATACCTGACTCAAAATGCACACAAGTTTTTCATACGGACTCCGAATTGGGTGATTCTTTTTTTGTTGGAAACTAGATTTCGTGCACTTTCCAACCCAATTGGAATCACCTTCAAATTCGTCCGGAGCGTTGAGTTGTGGACGAAACAATCTGATGCTGCAGCAGAATCCAAGTCAAACTACAAGTCCAAAGGTGTTACATCACCTCCACTTGGGCCCATTGGCCTTGTACGACCTAGATTTAGTTTTAGGCTGCCTTGGGACGTCCTCCCACCTCCTTGGCCGCCACCCCTTGCTCCTATATAAGTAGATCCATCTAGTAGCTTTTCCTTGGGATTTGTTTAGTTAAAAGTTAGCCATTGCAACTTCGTGTATTTCGTTTGTGTCCAACGACCAGACCAAGACCGCTTACGGATCCCCACCATTATCAATACTTCATACATATTCGCGATATTCAGATTGCTTTTATCATATTCTTGCTTGTTCCTCGATTGCTGGCAGGAATAGACCTTCGTGGTCAGGTTGATCGTGCTCCGGCGTGGTCAATAACCTCTCGGAGTTGGTTTAGCGATTGCTAAGGCACAACGTCGTTGCACGTTTGTAGTCGGATCGTCAAAGTCGTCTCCACTAAATCGATAGTTATCATCTCATCGAAAGATCGGGACACCCCGCTTCTATCAAGTGGTATCAGTTTTCAGGTTGCTTGGTGAGAATTTCCAGTTTTCCTAGATTAGATTTATTTTCTTACCTATTGTCCAAGAAAAAGCCACAAAAAAGAGTTAGATCTATTCATCCTTGGTCCAAGCCAGTCTGAGCCTCTGCAATTTTCTTTTCATTGCTTGCATAGTTGAATTATCGGTTGCATCGTCGTGTCGAGTTGCTGGTCTTAGTGTCTAGTTCCTTTAGAGTTTCGACCACGTGCTACCCACCATTCATTGTCATAATAATAGTTGAGATCGTTCACATCTTCACTTGATCCAATCTGCATCTTATCTAGTTTGTTTTGGAAAGAGGGAGAAAAAAAGAGGGGAAAAAACGAGAAAAAAAGGAGAAAAAAAAGTCAGAGAAAAAAAAAGGAGAGAAAGAAAAAAAAGTGTGAGGAAAAAAAGAGAGAAGAAAAAAAAACAAAAAAATCGGCACAAACTTTTTCAGAGGAAAGTTGGAGATAAAGTTGTTGATATATCCTGCTTGGCTGTTGTTTCACCTCATTATCTTTACTGCCGTTGTGATCTTCACTTATATCTTGCTGTCCAGAGCTACTTAGTATCCTTCATTGATGCTAGTTGTGCTACGACGTGACCTCATTAGTGTTCTAGGCTCGCGTCTCTAGTCCGGTCTAGCCTAGGACCAGCACAGTACCGTCGTTGAGCGTTTATTCAACATTGCATCTTTGAATTGATTATTGCTAATCTTTTGCTACCATATATAGCCAACCCAGCTCCACATATTTCTACATCGTGTATACGTACGCTCCCCTGGCAATCGCTTTACTCAATATTCGGAGTTACTTGACACCGCTGGTTGCCGATCACCGCCTGCTGCATGGTAAGAACTTGTAAGACACTGATATTTGCTTTACTGTGAGCGTTTTACCACCACATCCTAGTAGTTATAGGAACATTATTTTTGGGTTTTGTTTCTTGTTCTACTAATCATGACAGGATCCAGAGTCAATTCATGGGCTTTGTCGATCGCGGGAGACATGCCACTACCTTTGCAAATACCACAACCGTCACGAGAGGTGCACAAACATCCAAATGCACATGATCAGGTTAATGTATCTATACCACCATTTAATGGCCGTTTTAAACCTGCTTTATATATTGAATGGGAGTTCGACATAAAAAATATATTTGCTTCCCATAATTTCAATGAACATAAAAAGGTTAAGGTTGCGGTTGGTTCTTTCACTAGTTATGCTTTGGTTTGGTGGAGTGAATATTGTCGGTTACACCCTGATTATATACCTACTACTTGGGATGATTTGAAACTTGCCATGCGACATACTTTCGTCCCTGCTTATTATACTCGTGACATGATTAAGAAGTTGCAACACTTAAAACAAGGTAGTGAAACTGTAACAAAATATTATGATGATTTACAAACTACCTTGTTGCATTCCTCTTTAGAAGAAAGTGAAGATGATTTTATGGATAGATTTTGGGGGGGATTAAACCGTGATATTCAAGAGATACTAATTCATGAAGAGTGTTATCCTATGGACCATTTGTTTCATCTTGCTTGCAAAGCTGAACAGGAAATAAAACGACGTGTTGGCCACGAGGAGAACAAGCGCACAGTGCACATTCCAAGAGTTGATATGATTGTTCCTTCAATTACTAGGCATACTATGACAACCACATCCGTTGTTGTCAGGACTACATCACCTCCACCATGTGACACATCGCCCCCGAGAGTGGCTACATCATCTGAGTTGATCATAAGAGGTAATGACAAAGGTACTGATCTTCCATCTCTACATGAGAATGATGAATGCCTTGTTAATTTGAATGCACCATCTGATGAGCTACCCACTACTTTGATCACACCACCTATTTTAGAGGACTACGTTGATAATTTGACTTTGCCATGTGATCAAACAACTGAAATACCAACAATTTTGAGTGCACCCATTGAATTAACTATTGATGCAAAAGAACCAATGTTTAATCATTTTGATATGACCTCTAATCTTGGTGATGATTCTGTGTTGAATGACTTATTGCATGTTTGCTTATTTAAGCATGTTGTAGCATGTAAATTTGATGCAAGTAAGGTTTATTCACCAATGTTGGGATGGTTTAATGATGAACATTGTCAATCTTTTGAAATGAATAAGAGTTTCACTTATATGTGCAAACTGAGTTGCAATAGTTTCATGCCTTCTACTTCTTGTGCTAATTTTTTGGCTTTAGATTTTATGAACTATGCAAGTTACTCATCTATTCATGTGTCATATATGCAAAAATCAAGGGAAGTAAAAATGGATGACATATACATATACAACATGTACACCTTGTCTCTTTTGTTAGCCACATTTCAGATTAAGCAACGCCGAGGACGGCTTTATTTTCAAGAAGGGGAGGATGATGAGGACATGACTACCTTGGATATGACCAAAAATATTGCATATATGCATATTTGTCAGGTGATTTCTAGTGCAAGCTATTCAATAATCTATTTATGTTATCCAGAACAAAAATACTTCACACACTTTTGTGTTTTGTCTAATTGCAGGTGTATGGGACATTTGTACAATCCACATATGAAGATAAGGAAGAAAGAGATGTTTATTTGCTGTCCAAAAAGTTCTCTCACGTCACTTTTGGCCCAAGAGAAGATAGAGTCCAAGTCTCTCACGTTCTGGATTCAGATTCGGACTGCACAGACATGCCTGACTCAAAACGCACACAAGTTTTTCATACGGACTCCGAATTGGGTGATTCTTTTTTTGTTGGAAACTAGATTTCGTGTACTTTCCAACCCAATTGGAATCACCTTCAAATTCGTCCGGAGCGTTGAGTTATGGACGAAACAATCTGATGCTGCAGCAGAATCCAAGTCAAACTACAAGTCCAAAGGTGTTACATCACCTCCACTTGGGCCCATTGGCCTTGTACGACCTAGATTTAGTTTTAGGCTGCCTTGGGACGTCCTCCCACCTCCTTGGCCGCCACCCCTTGCTCCTATATAAGTAGATCCATCTAGTAGCTTTTCCTTGGGATTTGTTTAGTTAAAAGTTAGCCATTGCAACTTCGTGTATTTCGTTTGTGTCCAACGACCAGACCAAGACCGCTTACGGATCCCCACCATTATCAATACTTCATACATATTCGCGATATTCAGATTGCTTTTATCATATTCTTGCTTGTTCCTCGATTGCTTGCAGGAATAGACCTTCGTGGTCAGGTTGATCGTGCTCCGGTGTGGTCAATAACCTCTCGGAGTTGGTTTAGCGATTGCTAAGGCACAACGTCGTTGCACGTTTGTAGTCGGATCGTCAAAGTCGTCTCCACCAAATCGATAGTTATCATCTCATCGAAAGATCGGGACACCCCGCTTCTATCACCCCGTCTCCGAGAAGGGGTAGTATTCTGAGAAGATCACCGACTCATACCTGACGTCGTTGGTGAAGAAGATGGAGTAGGACCTGTGGAGCGAGAAGCTGACGGGGGCCATGTTCATTAAGGAGTTCTTGAGGCAGTGCATAGCGCCGCTCCAAGATCGCTCCCGCCCCCTGTGGAAGCTTGGGGGCGTCGACGAAAAGATCCTCCTGAGGAGGCTTTGAGCAAGGTGTTGCTCTACTTGTTGGGGAATGACCCGAGCGATCCCCCGGAAGATTGGCTCCCGCTGTACTGCCGGGATGACGGGGAGGAGGTTGCCACTGCTATGCTGGACTTTGACGAGTTTGGGCTTGTGCAAGCGGGGCCTCCCCCGCCGCCTCCATCCTTTGTGGATCTGTCCTCTGGAGATCATTCCTCTGAGAACACCGTGGACAAGATGGTGGAGGAATCCTCTGCCCCGCGACAGAGGGAGCTCCTCCGCGACTTCCCTGAGATGATGATGATGATGCACCTCCAGTGGTGGCGGTGCCTTGCCCTTCTGGACTCACCACGAGTTCCGAGGTGTCCTCTTCGAAGCAGCCGAAGCGGACAGCCACGAAGAAAGGCAGGACCGCGATGATTCCTCCGGGCAGCATCCCGCCCTTGCCAACGGCGCCCCGAGGGGCACCAAACGTGAGCTCTCCTGCTCCCAGGAGTTCAGCACCGGCTGCCCCGCCTCAGCGCCCACGGCTAAGCCTAAAGAGAAACTATGTCTTCACCGGCTAGTAAGTCTTTTCCTTAGCCTTGTTTGTTAATTCCTGAAGCGATGTTTAGCACCTTCACCTATCATTAGGCAGCAGCTGTCGAAGAAGCAGAAGGAGGGCACGGAGGTTGCCGTGGCCACAGGCGCTGAAGTGGCCGTCGTGACCCTGGCGAAGGAGAATGCCACGGCCCCCACAACTCCGATGGTGATGTCATCCCCCAAGGGCATGGAAGCCCGTCCTCAGGAGGTGCCGGCGCCTCTGGCGATGCTGACCCCGCCGGCGCCTGCCTTTGTTGCGGCTGCTGAGGTCGACCAGCCTCTGGAGCCCCCGGTCCTTCCTAAGGCTGAGGTTTTGATAGAGGCAAAGGTGTCCCGTCTTTCGATGAGATGATGGATATCGCTTTGGTGGAAGTCGACTTTGACGATCCAACTACGAACGTGCGAGGACGTCGCGCCTTAGCAATCGCTAAACCAACTCCGAGAGGTTATTGACCACGCCGGAGCACGATCAACCTGACCACGAGGGTCTGTTTCCTGCGAGCAAACGAAGAACAAGCAAGAAACTGAGATTGCAATCTGGATATTGCGAATATAAGATGAAAGCTTTATTGATCAAGGTGGGGTTCTGTGACGCCTTTGTCTGGTCGTTGAACACAAACGAAGTACGCGAAGTTGCAGCTATGGCGAACTTTTAATCTAAACAAAACCCGAAGTCTAAACGATGCCCTAAGGGCTGTATATATGGAGGAAGAGGGGGCAATTTCGTGGCCCTTGGTGGAGGGGTCCGAAATCAACCCTATCTCTTGTTTCCCCACACATACCGACTCTAAAAATAGCCTATACTTATGTATTTCGAAATTACATGGGCCTGGCCCAATAATAAGGTGTCCCAGCACCTAAAATAGCCTCGGGACGAAATTTATGAAGTGGCATCTTGTATATTTCGTCCAAGGCTTCATGCACCCATTATGGTGGCTTCAAAGTCCTGAAATCATCACTTGTAACTCCGTTCTTGTTTCCCTTGCGCATGCCTTCATCTCCATGCTTGTTCTTGCTCCAATGTTCATCCTTCTCCAAGCTAGGCCCTTCATTTGTAAGCAAAACAAATGTATCCAATTTAGGCAGCATCATATTCTCATGAACATTAGAATCATTACCAAGAAACGAAAGTACCTGGTAATTTAGTTGGCGTGCACGAGCTCTAGTAATTGGTCCAGTATGTATAGCAGCAGGGGCTGTGGGTGTAACAATTGTATTGATGTCCTCATCATCCTCCCCTTCTTGAAATGAAGTCGTCCTCGACGGAAGTTCATCTTCCTCATCCAAATAAGGCTTCAAATCTGCAATGTTAAAAGTGGGACTAACCCCAAAATCTGCAGGCAGCTCAAGTTTATATGCATTATCATTTATTTTCTCTAACACCTTAAAGGGACCATCAGCACGTGGCATTAACTTTGATTTGCGCAAATCAGGAAATCTATCCTTACGCAAATGTAACCAAACAAGATCTCCAGGTGCAAAGACAACATGTTTTCTACCCTTATCTCCAGCAAGTTTATATTTAGCATTCATGCGCTCAATGTTTTCCTTAGTTAACTCATGCATTTTTAAAATCAATTCAGCACGTTGTTTAGCATCAAAATTAACCTTCTCCGAAGATGGAAGAGGCAACAAATCAATAGGTGCACGAGGTAGGAAACCATACACAACTTCAAAAGGGCACATCTTAGTAGTAGAATGCAATGAACGATTATAAGCAAATTCAATATGAGGCAAGCATTCCTCCCACATTTTCTTATTATTCTTCAAAACAGCCCTAAGCATAGTAGACAATGTTCTATTGACTACTTCAGTTTGTCCATCAGTTTGGGGGTGACAAGTAGTACTAAAAAGCAGTTTAGTCCCCAACTTAGCCCATAAACATCTCCAAAAGTGGCTAAGAAATTTAGTATCACGATCTGAAACAATAGTATTTGGCACACCATGCAAGCGAATAATTTCACGAAAGAACGAATCAGCAACATTAACAACATCATCGCTTTTATGACATGGTATAAAGTGTGCCATTTTCGAGAATCTATCCACGACAACAAATATGCTATCCCTCCCCTTCTTTGTTCGAGGTAAACCTAAAACAAAGTCCACAGATATATCCTCCCAAGGAACACTAGGTACAGGCAAAGGCATATATAAACCATGAGGATTGAGTCGTGACTTAGCTTTTTGACATGTAGTGCAGCGAGCAATAAAACGCTCAACATACCGTCTCATCTTTGGCCAAAAGAAATGTGTAGCAAGTACGTCCTCCGTCTTCTTCACGCCAAAGTGTCCCATTAATCCTCCTCCATGCGCCTCCTGCAACAACAAAAGACGAACGGAGCTAGCTGGAATGCATAGCTTGTTAGCACGAAACACAAATCCATCGTTAACAACAAACTTGTTCCACATTCTTCCTTCTTTACAATTCTGCATTACATCTTTAAAATCAGCATCATGCACATATTGATCTTTGATGGTCTCCAAACCAAATATTTTGAAGTCAAGTTGTGAAAGCATAGTATAGCGACGAGACAATGCATCAGCAATAACATTTTCTTTTCCCTTCTTGTGTCTAATGACATAAGGGAAAGTCTCAATGAATTCAACCCATTTAGCATGTCTACGATTCAGTTTAGCTTGACTTTTAATATGTTTCAAAGATTCATGATCAGAATGTATAACAAATTCTTTGGGCCATAAATAATGTTGCCATGTTTCTAAAGTCCGAACAAGAGCATATAATTCTTTATCATAAGTAGAATAATTCAGACTAGGCCCACTCAATTTTTCAGAAAAGTATGCAACAGGTTTGCCATCTTGTAATAACACACCTCCTAATCCAATTCCACTAGCATCACATTCAAGCTCAAAAGTCTTATTAAAATCAGGAAGTTGGAGTAAAGGAGCATGTGTCAACTTATCTTTCAATACCGTGAAGGCTTCTTCCTGTGCGGTACCCCAAAGAAAAGGCACATCTTTCTTTATAAGCTCATTGAGAGGTGCAGCAATGGTGCTGAAATCTCTCACAAAACGCCTATAGAATCTAGCGAGGCCAAGAAAACTCCTCACTTGTGTGACCGTTTTGGGCTGCGGCCAACTCTCAATAGCTTCAATCTTGGCTTTATCAACTTCAATTCCCTGTGGAGTAACAACATAGCCAAGAAAAGATACTCGGTCGGTGCAAAAGGTGCACTTCCCAAGGTTACCAAACAAACGTGCATCACGTAGAGCAATAAAAACAGCACGTAAATGTTCCAAATGTTCCTCCAAAGAACTGCTATAAATCAATATGTCATCAAAGTAAACTACCACAAATCGTCCAATGAAAGCACGTAAAACTTCGTTCATTAATCTCATGAAAGTACTAGGTGCATTAGTTAACCCAAAAGGCATGACTAACCACTCATATAATCCAAACTTAGTTTTAAATGCTGTTTTCCATTCATCTCCCAATTTCATACGAATTTGATGGTAGCCACTACGCAAATCAACTTTGGAGAATATTGTAGAGCCACTCAATTCATCAAGCATATCATCTAGCCTAGGAATAGGATGACGATAACGAATAGTAATATCATTAATGCCTCTACAATCAACACACATACGTGATGTACCATCCTTTTTCGGCACTAGAATAATAGGAACAGCACAAGGACTAAGGGATTCGCGTATATAACCTTTGTCGAGAAGCTCTTGTACTTGACGCATAATCTCCTTCGTCTCCTCTGGATTGGTACGGTATGGTGCACGGTTTGGCAGTGAAGCACCGGGAATTAAGTCAATCTGATGCTCAATCCCTCAAATAGGCGGTAATCCCAGTGGCACGTCTTGTGGAAAAACGTCAGCGAACTCCTGCAAAATGTTAGTGACAGCAGGAGGCAAAGAGGAAGGCACGTCCTCGAATGAAAATAATGCCTCTTTGCACACAAAAGCATAGCAAACAGATTTGCTGAAATCTAGCTCATCAATATCAGATTTGGTGGCAAATAAACATGCACTTTTCAATTTAATTTCAGAAGCAACACTAGATGGTTTATTATTAGGCTTCATTTGTTGCTCAAATTCTTTTGCCACAATCTGATTTTCACTCTTATTCTTCTCCTGTTGTGCTTTATTAGCTCTATTAATATCATCTTTCAAAATGGAATCAGGAGTCATAGGAAGCAAAGTAATATTTTTATCCTTATGAACAAGAGTATAATGATTGTTTCTACCATGGTGTACAGAATTTTTATCAAATTGCCATGGTCTACCAAGTAATAAGGAACATGCTTGCATAGGTACCACATCACAATCAACATAATCAGCATATGTAGAGATACTAAAATGCACACGAACAGTACGTGTTACCTTAACCTTGCCGCTGTTGTTGAACCATTGGATGTAGTAAGGATGTGGATGTGGTCTTGTGGTGAGAGAAAGCTTCTCCACCATCTCCATGCTAGCCAAGTTGTTGCAACTACCTCCGTCTATGATGACGCGCACAGAACGTTCCTTCACAACTCCCTTGGTATGGAACAAATTGTGCCTCTGATTTTGCTTAGCTTGTGTGACCTGCACACTCAAAACACGTTGAGCAACTAAACATTCATACCTGTCAGCGTCTTCAGGAGCCATGTATTGCGTCTCATGATCAGAATCATCTCCACCATGTTCTTCACGTGTAATAAGAGCCAAAGTCTCCTCATCATAGTCACTAGCGGACTCATATCCACCATCCGCGGTAGCAATCATCACACACGGAGATTTGCATTCTCTCGCATAATGACCTCCTCCCTTACAACGACGACAAATAATATCACTTGTGTGCCCTGTTGATGCCATGGAAGAAGAAGAACGCTGTGCAGGCCCCGCAGGTGCGCTCTTGGCAGATAATGGTGGTTGTGCCTGTTTTCTTGTATCACGGCTGGAGGTGGCACCGGATGGAGGTGCTGGTGCAGTTGAAGTAGAAGATGCACGTGGTGTCCATGATGAAGGTCGGCTTGCAGAAAAGTTAGTTCGCCCCAATGCTTGTCGATCCTGCACTTCACGTTCAGCTTTACAAGCAAGATGGAATAAACGAGTGATATTAGTATACTCCTTATAGTCTAGAATGGTCTGAATCTCTCTATTTAATCCACCCAGAAAACGTGCAAGCATAGCTTCATTCTCCTCAACAATACCACATCTAATCATGCCAGTTTGTAATTCCTGATAATATTCTTCTACAGAATTTCTCCCTTGTCTTAAATGCTGCAATTTTTGAAGCAATTCACGTTGATAATATGGTGGAACCCAACGCGTACGCATAGCAGTTTTCAAAGCAGCCCAAGTAGTTGGAATAGGATATAATCTACAATGTTCAGACCACCATACACATGCAAAACTAGTGAAAGCACAAACAGCAGCAGCAACTCGTCTCTCCTCAGGATATTGTAAACATGTAAATCGTTGTTCAGTTTCTAACTCCCAAGTAAGATATATATCAGGAACATATCTACCCTCAAATGGTGGAATATTCAATTTCAGTTTAGGAATATGGACATCATCGCGTACCTGAGGTGGTGGTGCAGGCCTACCATTACGAATATATACCTGAGGTCGACCTGCTGGTGGTGGTGCTGGTGGCTGCTCGTAGATCTGATTTTGATCAACCTCATCCTCATAATCGCCCGCATACTCATCATCCTCCTGGGTACCAGCAACAGCAGTAGCAGGAGCCATAGAAGTATCAACAGCAGCACCAACAGTTTGGCCAAACGCAAGAGGAACACGGCTCGCTCGGCGAAGGTCTATTTCGCGACGTGGAGGTAGTCGTTGTTGTTGTTGTTGGAGAGGTGCGTTAGGTGCAGCGGGTGGTGGTGGTGGAAGACGCGCGAGCAATTCATTAAATCTGTTATCGAGCTTTGTTTCGAACGTCTTCTCAAGGCCAGTGATCTTCTCCATGGCCTCTTCAAAATTGTTCAGCACATCTTGCACCTGTTCAGTCATCATTTGCTGAAACTTATCATGAAGCTCCTTGTTCGATAAATTCTCCCAGTCAATCTCGTCGGCTTGTGATCCTGGCATGGTTAGCAGCAATAGAAACACACAAGAATATGATCCTGCAGACTACGAACAAGTGGTGGTGGTGGGTGTCACAAATCCGTCAAGCAAAACTCAAATTCTTACCAGTTCTTACCCAGCAACAGGCGGTGATCAGCAACCGTTGTAGTCACAACTCTCAAAGCTTGGATAGAGCGATTACCAGGGAGAGTCAAACGCACGACGTAGATGTATGTGGAGCTGGGAAGGCTTATACTTTGGTAGCAAAAAGGGTCAGCAATAATCAATTCAGAGATGCAAAGTTGAATAAACGCTCAACGACGGTACTGTGCTGGTCCTAGGCTAGACTGTGCTAGAGACGCGAGCCTAGAACACCAACAAAATCACGGCGTGGCACGTAAACAAGGGAAAAGCACACTCTGAATTTTATTTTCGCTCTTTTTTTTGCGCTCTTTTTTTTTTCTTTTTTTTTCCGAAACCTACTCCGGCAAGGAAACACGAACCGGAATCTAGATGGATCCCGAAAACAAACCTAATAAGCAAGGAACTCGGATTGGTGGTGGATATATGGTGGTGGTATATGGCAGCGGTGGTGGTAGCGGTGGTAGTATATGGATATGGATCGGTGGTGGTATATGGGCACGGATTGGTGGTGGTATATGGATACGAATTCGGAGCGGTGGTGGTAGATGGCAGGGCGATGATGATGGTGCGGCGGCGGCGTGACAACTTATGACCAGAACTCGAAACTCTAAAAGACTAGACTCTAAGACCAGCAACTAGACCGACGATGCAACCGCAAATTCAACAAAGCAAAACCCTAAAAAGATTATGCAAAGGCTCAGATTGGTTCGGATATGATGAACTAACCCTAATTTTTTTTGTGGCTTTTTCGTGGACTGTAGGTATGAAGAACAGACTCAATCTAAACTACGAAAAACTGTAAAATCTCACCGAGCAACCTGGAAATCTGATACCACTTGATAGAGGCGAGGGTCCCGATCTTTTGATGAGATGATGGATATCGCTTTGGTGGAAGTCGACTTTGACGATCCGACTACGAACGTGCGAGTACGTCGCGCCTTAGCAATCGCTAAACCAACTCCGAGAGGTTATTGACCACGCCGGAGCACGATCAACCTGACCACGAGGGTCTGTTTCCTGCGAGCAAACGAAGAACAAGCAAGAAACTAAGATTGCAATCTGGATATTGCGAATATAAGATGAAAGCTTTATTGATCAAGGTGGGGTTCTGTGACGCCTTTGTCTGGTCGTTGAACACAAACGAAGTACGCGAAGTTGCAGCTATGGCGAACTTTTAATCTAAACAAAACCCAAAGTCTAAACGATGCCCTAAGGGCTGTATATATGGAGGAAGAGGGGGGAATTTCGTGGCCCTTGGTGGAGGAGTCCGAAATCAACCCTATCTCTTGTTTCCCCACACATACGGACTCTAAAAATAGCCTATACTTACGTATTTCGAAATTACATGGGCCTGGCCCAATTATAAGGTGACGCAGCACCTAAAATAGCCTCGGGACGAAATTTATGAAGTGGCATCTTGTATATTTCGTCCAAGGCTTCATGCACCCATTATGGTGGCTTCAAAGTCCTGAAATCATCACTTGTAACTCCGTTCTTGTTCCCCTTGCGCATGCCATCATCTCCATGCTTGTTCTTGCTCCAATGTTCATCCTTCTCCAAGCTAGGCCCTTCATTTGTAAGCAAAACAAATGTATCCAATTTAGGCAGCATCATATTCTCATGAACATTAGAATCATTACCAAGAAACGAAAGTACCTGGTAATTTAGTTGGCGTGCACGAGCTCTAGTAATTGGTCCAGTATGTATAGCAGCAGGGGCTGTGGGTGTAACAATTGTATTGATGTCCTCATCAGCCTTGTACGACCTAGATTTAGTTTTAGGCTGCCTTGGGACATCCTCCCACCTCCTTGGCCGCCACCCCTTGCTCCTATATAAGTAGATCCATCTAGTAGCTTTTCCTTGGGATTTGTTTAGTTAAAAGTTAGCCATTGCAACTTCGTGTACTTCGTTTGTGTCCAACGACCAGACCAAGACCGCTTACGGATCCCCACCTTTATCAATACTTCATATATACTCGCAATATTCAGATTGCTTTTATCATATTCTTGCTTGTTCTTCGATTGCTTGCAGGAATAGACCTTCGTGGTCAGGTTGATTGTGCTCCGGCGTGGTCAATAACCTCTCGGAGTTGGTTTAGCGATTGCTAAGGCGCAACATCGTGCACGTTTGTAGTCGGATCGTCAAAGTCGTCTCCACCAAATCGATAGTTATCATCTCATCGAAAGATCGGGACACCCCGCCTCTATCAAGTGGTATCAGTTTTCAGGTTGCTCGGTGAGAATTTCCAGTTTTCCTAGATTAGATTTATTTTCTTACCTATTGTCCAAGAAAAATCCACAAAAAAGATTTAGATCTATTCATCCTTTGTCCAAGCCAGTCTGAGCCTTTGCAATTTTCTTTTCATTGCTTGCATAGTTGAATTATTGGTTGCATCGTCGTGTCGAGTTGCTGGTCTTAGTGTCTAGTTCGTTTAGAGTTTCGAGTTCTATTCACATTAGTCACGCCACCGCTGCATCATTATCTCTTCCGCTGTCCACCACCCATCCATCAATTTCCACCACATGCTACCCACCATTCATTGTCATAATAATAGTTGAGATCTAGTTTTCTTTGGAAAGAGGGAGAAAAAAAGAGAGAAAAAAAACGAGAGAAAAAAAAAGTTAGAGAAAAAAAGGAGAAGAAAAAGAAAAAAGAGCGTGAGAAAAAAAAAGAGAGAAGAAAAAAAAATTGGATCTATCTAGAATCAATCTTGTACCTGAATTCGGATTGGAATCTGTTTTGCGCACTGTTCAGTAAAACAGGTGTATCTTCCTCGTACGAAGTCCGTTTTGGCTCCGTGAGTACTTAAATTGAAGATAGCGACGAGCCGCATCTAAATAGTTGCAGAAGCTAGTTCAATATTTGACACCTCAAAATCGGCTTCTAAATAGGTCTTTTTTCCCTCCGAAGTTCGTGAACACAGCTTGTTCCAATTTTTTAGGCCAGTTTTAGAATTCTTTGACTCCTCATATCAACTCGGAATTGAGTGATTCTTTTTGCATTGGAAAGCTTGAGTTAGTAGCATTCTTTGAAAGAATTTATCAGAAAATTGTCTCAAACTTTTCAAGAGGAAAGTTGGAGAGAGAGTTGTTGTATATCCTGCTTGGCAGTTGTTTTTCATCATTATCTTCACTGCCGTTGTGATCTTCACTTATATCTTGCTGTCAAGAGCTACTTAGTATCCTTCATTGATGCTAGTTGTGCTACGCCGTGACCTCATTAGTGTTCTAGGCTCGCGTCTCTAGTCCGGTCTAGCCTAGGACCAGGACAGTACCGTCGTTGAGCGTTTATTCAACATTGCATCTTTGAATTGATTATTGCTAATCTTTTGCTACCATATATAGCCAACCCAGCTCCACATATTTCTACACCGTGTATACGTACGCTCCCCTGGCAATCGCTTTACTCAATATTCGGAGTTACTTGACACCGCTGGTTACCGATCACCGCCTGCTGCATGGTAAGAACTTGTAAGACACTGATATTTGCTTTACTGTGAGAGTTTTACCACCACATCCTAGTAGTTATAGGAACATTATTTTTGGGTTTTGTTTCTTGTTCTACTAATCATGACAGGATCCAGAGTCAATTCATGGGCTTTGTCGATCGCGGGAGACATGCCACCACCTTTGCAAATACCACAACCGTCACGAGAGGTGCACAAACATCCAAATGCACATGATCAGGTTAATGTATCTATACCACCATTTAATGGCCGTTTTAAACCTGCTTTATATATTGAATGGGAGTTCGACATAAAAAATATATTTGCTTCCCATAATTTCAATGAACATAAAAAGGTTAAGGTTGCGGTTGGTTCTTTCACTGGTTATGCTTTGGTTTGGTGGAGTGAATATTGTCGGTTACACCCTGATTATATACCTACTACTTGGGATGATTTGAAACTTGCCATGCGACATACTTTCGTCCCTGCTTATTATACTCGTGACATGATTAAGAACTTGCAACACTTAAAACAAGGTAGTGAAACTGTAACAAAATATTATGATGATTTACAAACTACCTTGTTGCATTCCTCTTTAGAAGAAAGTGAAGATGATTTTATGGATAGATTTTGGGGAGGATTAAACCGTGATATTCAAGAGATACTAATTCATGAAGAGTGTTATCCTATGGACCATTTGTTTCGTCTTGCTTGCAAAGCTGAACAGGAAATAAAACGACGTGTTGGCCACGAGGAGAACAAGCGCACGGTGCACATTCCAAGAGTTGATATGATTGTTCCTTCAACTACTAGGTATACTATGACAACCACATCCGTTGTTGTCAGGACTACATCACCTCCACCATGTGACACATCGCCCCCGAGAGTGGCTACATCATCTGAGTTGATCATAAGAGGTAATGACAAAGGTACTGATCTTCCATCTCTACATGAGAATGATGAATGCCTTGTCAATTTGAATGCACCATCTGATGAGCTACCCACTACTTTGATCACACCACCTATTTTAGAGGACTACGTTGATAATTTGACTTTGCCATGTGATCAAACAACTGAAATACCAACAATTTTGAGTGCACCCATTGAATTAACTATTGATGCAAAAGAACCAATGTTTAATCATTTTAATATGACATCTAATCTTGGTGATGATTCTGTGTTGAATGACTTATTGCATGTTTGCTTATTTAAGCATGTTGTAGCATGTAAATTTGATGCAAGTAAGGTTTACTTACCAATGTTGGGATGGTTTAATGATGAACATTGTCAATCTTTTGAAATGAATAAGAGCTTCACTTATATGTGCAAACTGAGTTGCAATATTTTCATGCTTTCTACTTCTTGTGCTAATTTTTTGGCTTTAGATTTTATGAACTATGCAAGTTACTCATCTATTCATGTGTCATATATGCAAAAATCAAGGGAAGTAAAAATGGATGACATATACATATACAACATGTACACCTTGTCTCTTTTGTTAGCCACATTTCAGATTAAGCAACGCCGAGGACGGCTTTATTTTCAAGAAGGGGAGGATGATGAGGACATCACTACCTTGGATATGACCAAAAATATTGCATATATGCATATTTGTCAGGTGATTTCTAGTGCAAACTATTCAATAATCTATTTATGTTATCCAGAACAAAAATACTTCACACACTTTTGTGTTTTGTCTAATTGCAGGTGTATGGGACATTTGTACAATCCACATATGAAGATAAGGAAGAAAGAGATGTTTATTTGCTGTCCAAAAAGTTCTCTCACGTCACTTTTGGCCCAAGAGAAGATAGAGTCCAAGTCTCTCACGTTCTGGATTCAGATTCGGACTGCACAGACATACCTGACTCAAAACGCACACAAGTTTTTCATACGGACTACGAATTGGGTGATTCTTTTTTTGTTGGAAACTAGATTTCGTGCACTTTCCAACCCAATTGGAATCACCTTCAAATTCGTCCGGAGCGTTGAGTTATGGACGAAACAATCTGATGCTGCAGCAGAATCCAAGTCAAACTACAAGTCCAAAGGTGTTACATCACCTCCACTTGGGCCCATTGGCCTTGTACGACCTAGATTTAGTTTTAGGCTGCCTTGGGACGTCCTCCCACCTCCTTGGCCGCCACCCCTTGCTCCTATATAAGTAGATCCATCTAGTAGCTTTTCCTTGGGATTTGTTTAGTTAAAAGTTAGCCATTGCAACTTCGTGTATTTCGTTTGTGTCCAACGACCAGACCAAGACCGCTTACGGATCCCCACCATTATCAATACTTCATACATATTCGCGATATTCAGATTGCTTTTATCATATTCTTGCTTGTTCCTCGATTGCTTGCAGGAATAGACCTTCGTGGTCAGGTTGATCGTGCTCCGGCGTGGTCAATAACCTCTCGGAGTTGGTTTAGCGATTGCTAAGGCACAACGTCGTTGCACGTTTGTAGTCGGATCGTCAAAGTCGTCTCCACCAAATCGATAGTTATCATCTCATCGAAAGATCGGGACACCCCGCTTCTATCACCCCGTCTCCGAGAAGGGGTAGTATTCTGAGAAGATCACCGACTCATACCTGACGTCGTTGGTGAAGAAGATGGAGTAGGACCTGTGGAGCGAGAAGCTGACGGGGGCCATGTTCATTAAGGAGTTCTTGAGGCAGTGCATAGCGCCGCTCCAAGATCGCTCCCGCCCCCTGTGGAAGCTTGGGGGCGTCGATGAAAAGATCCTCCCGAGGAGGCTCTGAGCAAGGTGTTGCTCTACTTGTTGGGGAATGACCCGAGCGATCCCCCGGAAGATTGGCTCCCGCTGTACTGCCGGGATGACGGGGAGGAGGTTGCCACTGCTATGCTGGACTTTGACGAGTTTGGGCTTGTGCAAGCGGGGCCTCCCCCGCCGCCTCCATCCTTTGTGGATCTGTCCTCTGGAGACCATTCCTCTGAGAACACCGTGGACAAGATGGTGGAGGAATCCTCTGCCCCGCGACAGAGGGAGCTCCTCCGCGACTTCCCTGAGATGATGATGATGATGCACCTCCAGTGGTGGCGGTGCCTTGCCCTTCTGGACTCACCACGAGTTCCGAGGTGTCCTCTTCGAAGCAGCCGAAGCGGACGGCCACGAAGAAAGGTAGGAGCGCGATGATTCCTCCGGGCAACATCCCGCCCTTGCCAACGGCGCCCCGAGGGGCACCAAACGTGAGCTCTCCTGCTCCCAGGAGTTCAGCACCGGCTGCCCCGCCTCAGCGCCCACGGCTAAGCCTAAAGAGAAACTATGTCTTCACCGGCTAGTAAGTCTTTTCCTTAGCCTTGTTTGTTGATTCCTGAAGCGATGTTTAGCACCTTCACCTATCATTAGGCAGCAGCTGTCGAAGAAGCAGAAGGAGGGCACGGAGGTTGCCGTGGCCACAGGCGCTGAAGTGGCCGTCGTGACCCTGGCGAAGGAGAATGCCACGGCCCCCACAACTCCGATGGTGATGTCATCCCCCAAGGGCATGGAAGCCCGTCCTCAGGAGGTGCCGGCGCCTCTGGCGATGCTGACCCCGCCGGCGCCTGCCTTTGTTGCGGCTGCTGAGGTCGACCAGCCTCTGGAGCCCCCGGTCCTTCCTAAGGCTGAGGTTTTGATAGAGGCAAAGGTGTCCCGTCTTTCGATGAGATGATGGATATCGCTTTGGTGGAAGTCGACTTTGACGATCCGACTACGAACGTGCGAGGACGTCGCGCCTTAGCAATCGCTAAACCAACTCCGAGAGGTTATTGACCACGCCGGAGCACGATCAACCTGACCACGAGGGTTTGTTTCCTGCGAGCAAACGAAGAACAAGCAAGAAACTGAGATTGCAATCTGGATATTGCGAATATAAGATGAAAGCTTTATTGATCAAGGTGGGGTTCTGTGACGCCTTTGTCTGGTCGTTGAACACAAACGAAGTACGCGAAGTTGCAGCTATGGCGAACTTTTAATCTAAACAAAACCCGAAGTCTAAACGATGCCCTAAGGGCTGTATATATGGAGGAAGAGGGGGGGAATTTCGTGGCCCTTGGTGGAGGGGTCCGAAATCAACCCTATCTCTTGTTTCCCCACACATACGTACTCTAAAAATAGCCTATACTTATGTATTTCGAAATTACATGGGCCTGGCCCAATAATAAGGTGACGCAGCACCTAAAATAGCCTCGGGACGAAATTTATGAAGTGGCATCTTGTATATTTCGTCCAAGGCTTCATGCACCCATTATGGTGGCTTCAAAGTCCTGAAATCATCACTTGTAACTCCGTTCCTGTTCCCCTTGCACATGCCATCATCTCCATGCTTGTTCTTGCTCCAATGTTCATCCTTCTCCAAGCTAGGCCCTTCATTTGTAAGCAAAACAAATGTATCCAATTTAGGCAGCATCATATTCTCATGAACATTAGAATCATTACCAAGAAACGAAAGTACCTGGTAATTTAGTTGGCGTGCACGAGCTCTAGTAATTGGTCCAGTATGTATAGCAGCAGGGGCTGTGGGTGTAACAATTGTATTGATGTCCTCATCAGCCTTGTACGACCTAGATTTAGTTTTAGGCTGCCTTGGGACATCCTCCCACCTCCTTGGCCGCCACCCCTTGCTCCTATATAAGTAGATCCATCTAGTAGCTTTTCCTTGGGATTTGTTTAGTTAAAAGTTAGCCATTGCAACTTCGTGTACTTCGTTTGTGTCCAACGACCAGACCAAGACCGCTTACGGATCCCCACCTTTATCAATACTTCATATATACTCGCAATATTCAGATTGCTTTTATCATATTCTTGCTTGTTCTTCGATTGCTTGCAGGAATAGACCTTCGTGGTCAGGTTGATTGTGCTCCGGCGTGGTCAATAACCTCTCGGAGTTGGTTTAGCGATTGCTAAGGCACAACATCGTGCACGTTTGTAGTCGGATCGTCAAAGTCGTCTCCACCAAATCGATAGTTATCATCTCATCGAAAGATCGGGACACCCCGCCTCTATCAAGTGGTATCAGTTTTCAGGTTGCTCGGTGAGAATTTCCAGTTTTCCTAGATTAGATTTATTTTCTTACCTATTGTCCAAGAAAAATCCACAAAAAAGAGTTAGATCTATTCATCCTTTGTCCAAGCCAGTCTGAGCCTTTGCAATTTTCTTTTCATTGCTTGCATAGTTGAATTATCGGTTGCATCGTCGTGTCGAGTTGCTGGTCTTAGTGTCTAGTTCGTTTAGAGTTTCGAGTTCTGTTCACATTAGTCACGCCACCGCTGCATCATTATCTCTTCCGCTGTCCACCACCCATCCATCAATTTCCACCACATGCTACCCACCATTCATTGTCATAATAATAGTTGAGATCTAGTTTGTTTTGGAAAGAGGGAGAAAAAAAGAGAGAAAAAAAACGAGAGAAAAAAAAAGTCAGAGAAAAAAAGGAGAAGAAAAAGAAAAAAAAAGCGTGAGAAAAAGAAAGAGAGAAGAAAAAAAAATTGGATCTATCTAGAATCAATCTTGTACCTGAATTCGGATTGGAATCTGTTTTGCGCACTGTTCAGTAAAACAGGTGTATCTTCCTCATACGAAGTCCGTTTTGGCTCCGTGAGTACTTAAATTGAAGATAGCGACGAGCCGCATCTAAATAGTTGCAGAAGCTAGTTCAATATTTGACACCTCAAAATCGGCTTCTAAATAGGTCTTTTTTCCCTCCGAAGTTCGTGAACACAGCTTGTTCCAATTTTTTAGGCCAGTTTTAGAATTCTTTGACTCCTCATATCAACTCGGAATTGAGTGATTCTTTTTGCATTGGAAAGCTTGAGTTAGTAGCATTCTTTGAAAGAATTTATCAGAAAATTGTCTCAAACTTTTCAAGAGGAAAGTTGGAGAGAGAGTTGTTGTATATCCTGCTTGGCAGTTGTTTTTCATCATTATCTTCACTGCCGTTGTGATCTTCACTTATATCTTGCTGTCAAGAGCTACTTAGTATCCTTCATTGATGCTAGTTGTGCTACGCCGTGACCTCATTAGTGTTCTAGGCTCGCGTCTCTAGTCCGGTCTAGCCTAGGACCAGCACAGTACCGTCGTTGAGCGTTTATTCAACATTGCATCTTTGAATTGATTATTGCTAATCTTTTGCTACCATATATAGCCAACCCAGCTCCACATATTTCTACACCGTGTATACGTACGCTCCCCTGGCAATCGGTTTACTCAATATTCGGAGTTACTTGACACCGCTGGTTGCCGATCACCGCCTGCTGCATGGTAAGAACTTGTAAGACATTGATATTTGCTTTACTGTGAGCGTTTTACCACCACATCCTAGTGCAAACTATTCAATAATCTATTTATGTTATCCAGAACAAAAATACTTCACACACTTGTGTGTTTTTGTTTAATTGCAGGTGTATGGGACATTTGTACAATCCACATATGAAGATAAGGAAGAAAGAGATGTTTATTTGCTGTCCAAAAAGTTCTCTCACGTCACTTTTGGCCCAAGAGAAGATAGAGTCCAAGTCTCTCACGTTCTGGATTCAGATTCGGACTGCACAGACACACCTGACTCAAAACGCACACAAGTTTTTCATACGGACTCCGAATTGGGTGATTCGTTTTTTGTTGGAAACTAGATTTCGTGCACTTTCCAACCCAATTGGAATCACCTTCAATTTCGTCCGGAGCGTTGAGTTGTGGACGAAACAATCTGATGCTGCAGCAGAATCCGAGTCAAACTACAAGTCCAAAGGTGTTACATCACCTCCACTTGGGCCCATTGGCCTTGTACGACCTAGATTTAGTTTTAGGCTGCCTTGGGACGTCCTCCACCTCCTTGGCCGCCACCCCTTGCTCCTATATAAGTAGATCCATCTAGTAGCTTTTCCTTGGGATTTGTTTAGTTAAAAGTTAGCCATTGCAACTTCGTGTACTTCGTTTGTGTCCAACGACCAGACCAAGACCGCTTACTGATCCCCACCTTTATCATTACTTCATATATACTCGCAATATTCAGATTGCTTTTATCATATTCTTGCTTGTTCTTCGATTGCTTGCAGGAATAGACCTTCGTGGTCAGGTTGATTGTGCTTCGGCGTGGTCAATAACCTCTCGGAGTTGGTTTAGCGATTGCTAAGGCGCAACATCGTGCACGTTTGAAGTCGGATCGTCAAAGTCGTCTCCACCAAATCGATAGTCATCATCTCATCGAAAGATCGGGACACCCCGCCTCTATCACAAGTCCTAGGTGCTTCAGAAATCATTCTTTTTTAAATGGGTGCCTTTGCTCATTTTTCAAAAATATATTTCTGTACACTTCTTGCAAATCCATAAACCCCTTGACTCCATCCTATCAAAATGTTTAGAAATATCCACTGACCTAATTCCAATGAAACCATTCTGGTTATTTTTCATATAACCAGAGATGTCCTAGAAAAGTCAAATTAATATTTTTAGAGCACTTTTATTTTCTGCCTTGTTGTGTTGCTTACTATAATTGTTTCCAACGTTAGTTGACAAAGTAGACGAAATACTTGGAGAAGGACCAGAAGATTTGAAGACTCTGATGAACCAGGCAAGCAGCTCTTTGACCATGATGAACCATTTTACATCATAATAGCATTTTCGTTGCTTCACTGAGCGCATGATATACCTTGAATGGAAACCTTGCTAGGCTTGCCTCCATTGCATACTCCATTGATACTTGCATTGTTCACGACTCTACCCTTGCTAGAGTTGTGTTGGTGGGTTGTAGAAATATGCTATAGTAGATGGCTACGCAAAGTAGGTCAGGGTTATGCATGGAAAGAAACAAGTGTGGTTTGACATACTTGCAAACAGCCCCAGTGGGTGCCACTGATGCACCTGGGAGATGATGATGAACTAGGTCACTACTTGGTGGAGAAGTAGTGTACCGAGGTTTGATAAAAGTGTTGTTTACAGAGACGGATTAGATTTAAGATTTTGTCAACTATCCCAACCTTACATGCGCAACCACTCTACCCTTATATGGGAAAGGGCGTTATTGATTACATAGGCTGATACTAGCTTGGAGCCCGCATTACTAGTGACGGGAGAGTTGTTGGTGCGCTCTCTCGGGACGGGGTCGTTGTCGGTGTCAAAACCGGCAGATCTCGGGTAGGGGGTCCCGATCTGTGCGTCAAGGCTCATGGTAACATGAAGCAAGGGACACAGATGTTTACCTAGGTTCGGGCCCTCTCGATGGAGGGAAACCCCTACTTCCTGCTTGATTAATATTGAATATATGGGTAGTACAAGAGTAGATCTACCACGAGATCATAGAGGCTAAACCCTAAGAGCTAGCCTATAAGGGTATGATTGTAATTGTGATCGGCCTTCTAAGGACCAACCTCTCCGGTTTATATAGACACCGAAGAGGGGTTTACATGGTGTCAGTTACAAGGAAGGAAACACAATATCAAGATCGCCAAGCTTGCCTTCCACGCAAAGGAGAGTCCCATCCGGACACGGGCCGAAGTCTTGAGTCTTGTATCTTCACGCTTCAATAGTCCGGAAGTTGTACACAGTTCGGCTGTCCGGATACCCCCTAATCCAGGACACCCTCAGTAGCCCCTGAACCAGGCTTCAATGACGATGAGTCTGACACGCAGTATTGTCTTCGGCATTGCAAGGAGGGTTCCTTCTCCGAATACTCAAAAGTAATTATCGAACTCTTGAATTGTGTCCGGATCCACAAAATGATCTTTACATGCCATCGTAGAGAGAATGATATTTCACAAGTGCAATCTTCTGACAACTTTTTTAGGCAACTCAACGTGTCATTACGGTCGGGTCATTATTCAAACCGTTTTCCTGCAACCAGCCACAGCGCACATTGCGAGGCGGATTCCTTGACACGTCTTGTGATAGCAGAGATCGTGTCCCCTTATTACGGGATTCTCATCAATCCGGGTATGGGTAACCCAACCGCACCGCTGATCGCGGCGAGTGGGAGGCAGACGGGTTCCACCAGGCAAGTGGGGAGGCGCAAAAAGCATTTACCGCCCCTAAAGAGGTTAGGTCTCTTTCTCTTTACCCACGCCTTCTCCTTCCGTTAGCTCATTCCCCTCTGTTCGAGCCCTAACGCCCAAGCACTCTTCTTCTCCATCGAAGAGAGGTTTTCCAAAGATGTCTGGATCCAGAGCAGGAGGCAGATGGATGGCCTCGACTGTCCAGGAGAAGGACATCAAGAAGCTCCAGGGAGCCGGGTACCTGGCCTAGAAGATCGGCCACCGTCTCCCACCGGTGGGACAGGTCGTCCCCACTCCGGAACCTCACGAGAGAGTCGTGTTCCTTCCCCATTTTGTCCCCGGGCTCGGGTTTCCCCTTCACCCATTTGTTCATGGAGTCATGTATTACTACGGGATCGATTTTCATGATCTTTCCCCCAACTCCTTCCTCAACATCTCGACGTTCATCGTCGTGTGCGAGGCTTTCCTCCGGATCCCACCTCACTTCGGCATGTGGCTGAAGATTTTCAATGTGAAACCCAAGGTAGTGAGTGGCGAACACGCCGAGTGCGGCAGCGCCATGGTAAGAAAGATGCCCAAGGCCGCTTGGCCGAAGGGCGCTTTCAACGACTCCGTCAAGGAGTGGCAGCAGCAGTGGTTCTATATAACTGAACCACGCGGCAAAAAGTGGGCGGCAGCCCCAGAGTTCAGATCCGGAGCACCACTGCGGCTCACGTCCTGGCCCAAGAAGGGCCAGAATTGGTCCTCGTCCCATGAGCTGTCACTGCTCCAGACGCGCGTTCAGAGTGTGGTTGACAAAGACGTCTAACTCGTCAACGTAGTCCAGGTGATGCTAGTTCGCCTGGTTCTCCCCTGTTAGCGCCAAGCTTGCACTCTGTGGGAGTTCGACCCAACCGAGCACCAAACCCTCCAGGAACTTTATGATTCCTCCCACAAGGATATCTGGAAGGTTCTCTTCAAGTCCGGCAAATCGTGGCCGGGCCCCGCCGAGGACCGTTGATAGAGGCAAAGGTGTCCCGTCTTTCGATGAGATGGTGGATTTCGCTTTGGTGGAAGTCGACTTTGACGATCCGACTACGAACGTGCTAGGACGTCGCGCCTTAGCAATCGCTAAACCAACTCCGAGAGGTTATTGACCACGCCGGAGCACGATCAACCTGACCACGAGGGCCTGTTTCCTGCGAGCAAACGAAGAACAAGCAAGAAACTGAGATTGCAATCTAGATATTGCGAATATAAGATGAAAGCTTTATTGATCAAGGTGGGGTTCTGTGACGCCTTTGTCTGGTCGTTGAACACAAACGAAGTACGCGAAGTTGCAGCTATGGCGAACTTTTAATCTAAACAAAACCCAAAATCTAAACGATGCCCTAAGGGCTGTATATATGGAGGAAGAGGGGGGAATTTCGTGGCCCTTGGTGGAGGGGTCCGAAATCAACCCTATCTCTTGTTTCCCCACACATACGGACTCTAAAAATAGCCTATACTTATGTATTTCGAAATTACATGGGCCTGGCCCAATAAAAAGGTGACGCAGCACCTATAATAGCCTCGGGACGAAATTTATGAAGTGGCTTCTTGTATATTTCGTCCATGGCTTCATGCACCCATTATGGTGGCTTCAAAGTCCTGAAATCATCACTTGTAACTCCGTTCTTGTTCCCCTTGCGCATGTGATGAGGACATCAATACAATTGTTACACCCACAGCCCCTGCTGCTATACATACTGGACCAATTACTAGAGCTCGTGCACGCCAACTAAATTACCAGGTACTTTCGTTTCTTGGTAATGATTCTAATGTTCATGAGAATATGATGCTGCCTAAATTGGATACATTTGTTTTGCTTACAAATGAAGGGCCTAGCTTGGAGAAGGATGAACATTGGAGCAAGAACAAGCATGGAGATGATGGCATGCGCAAGGGGAACAAGAACGGAGTTACAAGTGATGATTTCAGGACTTTGAAGCCACCATAATGGGTGCATGAAGCCTTGGACGAAATATGCAAGATGCCACTTCATAAATTTCGTCCCGAGGCTATTTTAGGTGCTGCATCACCTTATTATTGGGCCAGGCCCATGTAATTTCGAAATACAGAAGTATAGGCTATTTTTAGAGTCCGTATGTGTGGGGAAACAAGAGATAGGGTTGATTTCGGACCCCTCCACCAAGGGCCACGAAATTCCCCCCTCTTCCTCCATATATACAGCCCTTAGGGCATCGTTTAGACTTTGGGTTTTGTTTAGATTAAAAGTTCGCCATAGCTGCAACTTCGCGTACTTCGTTTGTGTTCAACGACCAGACAAAGGCGTCACAGAACCCCACCTTGATCAATAAAGCTTTCATCTTATATTCGCAATATCCAGATTGCAATCTTAGTTTCTTGCTTGTTCTTCGTTTGCTCGCAGGAAACAGACCCTCGTGGTCAGGTTGATCGTGCTCCGGCGTGGTCAATAACCTCTCGGAGTTGGTTTAGCGATTGCTAAGGCGCGACGTCCTCGCACGTTCGTAGTCGGATCGTCAAAGTCGACTTCCACCAAAGCGAAATCCACCATCTCATCGAAAGACGGGACACCTTTGCCTCTATCAAGTTCGCTGACGTTTTTCCACAAGACGTGCCACCGGGATTACCGCCTATTCGAGGGATTGAGCATCAGATTGACTTAATTCCCGGTGCTTCACTGCCAAACCGTGCACCATACCGTACCAATCCAGAGGAGACGAAGGAGATTATGCGTCAAGTACAAGAGCTTCTCGACAAAGGTTATATACGCGAATCCCTTAGTCCTTGTGCTGTTCCTATTATTCTAGTGCCGAAAAAGGATGGTACATCACGTATGTGTGTTGATTGTAGAGGCATTAATAATATTACTATTCGTTATCGTCATCCTATTCCTAGGCTAGATGATATGCTTGATGAATTGAGTGGCTCTACAATATTCTCCAAAGTTGATTTGCGTAGTGGCTACCATCAAATTCGTATGAAATTGGGAGATGAATGGAAAACAACATTTAAAACTAAGTTTGGATTATATGAGTGGTTAGTCATGCCTTTTGGGTTAACTAATGCACCTAGTGATAGAGGCAAAGGTGTCCCGTCTTTCGATGAGATGGTGGATTTCGCTTTGGTGGAAGTCGACTTTGACGATCCGACTACGAACGTGCGAGGACGTCGCGCCTTAGCAATCGCTAAACCAACTCCGAGAGGTTATTGACCACGCCGGAGCACGATCAACCTGACCACGAGGGTCTGTTTCCTGCGAGCAAACGAAGAACAAGCAAGAAACTAAGATTGCAATCTGGATATTGCGAATATAAGATGAAAGCTTTATTGATCAAGGTGGGGTTCTGTGACGCCTTTGTCTGGTCGTTGAACACAAACGAAGTACGCGAAGTTGCAGCTATGGCGAACTTTTAATCTAAACAAAACCCAAAGTCTAAACGATGCCCTAAGGGCTGTATATATGGAGGAAGAGGGGGGTATTTCGTGGCCCTTGGTGGAGGGGTCCGAAATCAACCCTATCTCTTGTTTCCCCACACATAGGGACTCTAAAAATAGCCTATACTTATGTATTTCGAAATTACATGGGCCTGGCCCAATAATAAGGTGACGCAGCACCTAAAATAGCCTCGGGACGAAATTTATGAAGTGGCATCTTGTATATTTCGTCCAAGGCTTCATGCACCCATTATGGTGGCTTCAAAGTCCTGAAATCATCACTTGTAACTCCGTTCTTGTTCCCCTTGCGCATGCCATCATCTCCATGCTTGTTCTTGCTCCAATGTTCATCCTTCTCCAAGCTAGGCCCTTCATTTGTAAGCAAAACAAATGTATCCAATTTAGGCAGCATCATATTCTCATGAACATTAGAATCATTACCAAGAAACGAAAGTACCTGGTAATTTAGTTGGCGTGCACGAGCTCTAGTAATTGGTCCAGTATGTATAGCAGGAGGGGCTGTGGGTGTAACAATTGTATTGATGTCCTCATCAAGGTGGCTGCACGTAGTGCTGATTTTGATCGACCTCATCCTCATAATCTCCCACATAATCATCCTCCTCCGCATCAGCAGCAGGAGCCACAGAAGTATCAACAACAGCACCAACAGTTTGGCCAAACGCAAGAGGAACACGGCTCGCTCGGCGGAGATCTGTTTCGCGACGTGGAGGTAGTCGTTGTTGTTGTTGTTGGAGAGGTGCGTTAGGTGATGAGGACATCAATACCATTGTTACACCCATAGCCCCTACTTCTACATATACGGGACCAATTACTAGAGCTCGCGCACGCCAATTAAATTATCAGGTACTTTCGTTTCTTGGTAATGATTCTAATGTTCATGAGAATATGATGCTGCCTAAATTGGATACATTTGTTTTGCTTACAAATGAAGGGCCTAGCTTGGAGAAGGATGAACATTGGAGCAAGAACAAGCATGGAGATGATGCCATGCGCAAGGGGAACAAGAACGGAGTTACAAGTGATGATTTCAGGACTTTGAAGCCACCATAATGGGTGCATGAAGCCTTGGACGAAATATACAAGATGCCACTTCATAAATTTCGTCCCGAGGCTATTATAGGTGCTGCGTCACCTTTTTATTGGGCCAGGCCCATGTAATTTCGAAATACATAAGTATAGGCTATTTTTAGAGTCCGTATGTGTGGGGAAACAAGAGATAGGGTTGATTTCGGACCCCTCCACCAAGGGCCACGAAATTCCCCTCTCTTCCTCCATATATACAGCCCTTAGGGAACCGTTTAGACTTTGGGTTTTGTTTAGATTAAAAGTTCGCCATAGCTGCAACTTCGCGTACTTCGTTTGTGTTCAACGACCAGACAAAGGCGTCACAGAACCCCACCTTGATCAATAAAGCTTTCATCTTATATTCGCAATATCCAGATTGCAATCTTAGTTTCTTGCTTGTTCTTCGTTTGCTCGCAGGAAACAGACCCTCGTGGTCAGGTTGATCGTGCTCCGGCGTGGTCAATAACCTCTCGGAGTTGGTTTAGCGATTGCTAAGGCGCGACGTCCTCGCACGTTCGTAGTCGGATCGTCAAAGTCGACTTCCACCAAAGCGATATCCATCATCTCATCAAAAGACGGGACACCTTTGCCTCTATCAAGTGGTATCAGATTTCCAGGTTGCTCGGTGAGATTTTACAGTTTTTCGTAGTTTAGATCGAGTCTGTTCTTCATACCTACAGTCCACGAAAAAGCCACAAAAAAAATTAGGGTTAGTTCATCATATCCGAACCAATCTGAGCCTTTGCATAATCTTTTTAGGGTTTTGGTTTGTTGAATTTGCGGTTGCATCGTCGTGTCTAGTTGCTGGTCTTAGAGTCTAGTCTTTTAGAGTTTCGAGTTCTGGTCATAAGTTGTCACGCCGCCGCCGCACCATCATCATCGCCCCTGCCATCTACCACCACCATCGGAAAAAAAAGAGTCGGGTAGCCACGCTCCGTTTAGGCCCAAAATTTTTCGAAAACGCATTTTTCGAAAAAATTTCTGGCTATCCTATTTTTAGGTGTTTCTGAGTGTTTTGAGACAGGTGCCATTATAGGAAGTTTTTTTTGACCCGTTTCCAATTTTTGGGTCCGGGCAGGCGAAAAAAAAAAATTGGTCGAAAAAAAAAATTTTGTGCCCATCCTGTCAGTTTGACCTAGGAAGAGTTTTGAGACACTCGCCATTATAGTGATTTTTCGCAAAAAAAAAGGAGCGCAAAAAAAAGAGCGAAAAAAAAATTCAGAGTGTGCTTTTCCCTTGTTTACGTGCCGCGCCGTGATTTTGTTGGTGTTCTAGGCTCGCGTCTCTAGCACAGTCTAGCCTAGGACCAGCACAGTACCGTCGTTGAGCGTTTATTCAACTTTGCATCTCTGAATTGATTATTGCTGACCCTTTTTGCTACCATACTATAAGCCTTCCCAGCTCTACATACATCTACGTCGTGTGTTTGACTCTCCCTGGTAATCGCTCTATCCAAGCTTTGAGAATTTTTGACTACAACGGTTGCCGATCACCGCCTGCTGCTGGGTAAGAACTGGTAAGAATTTGAGATTTGCTTGACGGATTTGTGATACACCACCACCACTTCTTAGTAGTCTGTAGGATCATATTCTTGTGTGTTTCTATTGTTGCTAACCATGCCAGGATCACAAGCCGACGAGATTGACTGGGAGAACTTATCGAACAAGGAGCTTCATGATAAGTTTCAGCAAATGATGACTGAACAGGTACAAGATGTGCTGAACAATTTTGAAGAGGCCATGGAGAAGATCACTGGCCTTGAGAAGACGTTCGAAACAAAGCTCGATAACAGATTTAATGAACTGCTTGCGCGTCTTCCACCACCGGCTGCACCTGTCGTACCTCTGCAACAACAACAACTACGCCCCCTTCCGAATCAGTATGGACGAGCACAGCGTGTTCGTATTGAGCTAGGACAAAATTCTGGTGCCGCTGTTACTGCTGTTGGTGCTTCTTTGGCTCCTGCTACTGCTCCTGCTGGTACCCAGGAGGATGATGAGTATGCAGGCGATTATGAGGATGAGGTTGATCAAAATCAGATCTATGAGCAGCCACCAGCACCACCACCAGCAGGTCGACCTCAGGTATATATTCGTAATGGTAGGCCTGCACCACCACCTGAGGTACGAGATGATGCCCATATTCCTAAACTGAAATTGAATATTCCACCATTTTAGGGTAGATATGTTCCTGATATATATCTTACTTGGGAGTTAGAAACTGAACAACGATTTACATGTTTACAATATCCTGAGGAGAGACGAGTTGCTGCTGCTGTTTTTGCTTTCACTAGTTTTGCATGTGTATGGTGGTCTGAACATTGTAGATTATATCCTACTCCAACTACTTGGGCTGCTTTGAAAACTGCTATGCGTACGCGTTGGGTTCCACCATATTATCAACGTGAATTGCTTCAAAAATTGCAGCGTTTAAGACAAGGGAAAAATTCTGTAGAAGAATATTATCAGGAATTACAAACTGGCATGATTAGATGTGGTATTGTTGAGGAGAATGAAGCTATGCTTGCACGTTTTCTGGGTGGATTAAATAGAGAGATTCAGACCATTCTAGACTATAAGGAGTATACTAATATCACTCGTTTATTCCATCTTGCTTGTAAAGCTGAACGTGAAGTGCAGGATCGACAAGCATTGGGGCGAACTAACTTTTCTGCAGGCCGACCTTCATCATGGACACCACGTGCATCTTCTACTTCAACTGCACCAGCACCTCCATCCGGTGCCACCTCCAGCCGTGATACAAGAAAACAGGCACAACCACCATTATCTGCCAAGAGCGCACCTGCGGGGCCTGCACAGCGTTCTTCTTCTTCCATGGGATCAACAGGGCACACAAGTGATATTATTTGTCGTCGTTGTAAGGGAGGAGGTCATTATGCGAGGGAATGCAAATCTCCGCGTGTGATGATTGCTACCGCGGATGGTGGATATGAGTCCGCTAGTGACTATGATGAGGAGACATTGGCTCTTATTACACGTGAAGAACATGGTGGAGATGATTCTGATCATGAGACGCAATACATGGCTCCTGAAGACGCTGACAGGTATGAATGTTTAGTTGCTCAACGTGTTTTGAGTGTGCAGGTCACACAAGCTGAGCAAAATCAGAGGCACAATTTGTTCCATACCAAGGGAGTTGTGAAGGAACGTTCTGTGCGCGTCATAATAGACGGAGGGAGCTGCAACAACTTGGCTAGCATGGAGATGGTGGAGAAGCTTTCTCTCACCACAAGACCACATCCACATCCTTATTTCATCCAATGGTTCAACAACAGCGGCAAGGTTAAGGTAACACGTATTGTTCATGTGCATTTTAGTATCTCTACATATGCTGATTATGTTGATTGTGATGTGGTACCTATGCAAGCATGTTCCTTATTACTTGGTAGACCATGGCAATTTGATAAAAATTCTGTACACCATGGTAGAAACAATCACTATACTCTTGTTCATAAGGATAAAAATATTACTTTGCTTCCTATGACTCCTGATTCCATTTTGAAAGATGATATTAATAGAGCTAATAAAGCACAACAGGAGAAGAATAAGAGTGAAAATCAGATTGTGGCAAAAGAATTTGAGCAACAAATGAAGCCTAATAATAAACCATCTAGTGTTGCTTCTGAAATTAAATTGAAAAGTGCATGTTTATTTGCCACCAAATCTGATATTGATGAGCTAGATTTTAGCAAATCTATTTGCTATGCTTTTGTGTGCAAAGAGGCATTATTTTCATTCGAGGACGTGCCTTCTTCTTTGCCTCCTGCTGTCACTAACATTTTGCAGGAGTTCGCTGACGTTTTTCCACAAGACGTGCCACCGGGATTACCGCCTATTCGAGGGATTGAGCATCAGATTGACTTAATTCCCGGTGCTTCACTGCCAAACCGTGCACCATACCGTACCAATCCAGAGGAGACGAAGGAGATTATGCGTCAAGTACAAGAGCTTCTCGACAAAGGTTATATACGCGAATCCCTTAGTCCTTGTGCTGTTCCTATTATTCTAGTGCCGAAAAAGGATGGTACATCACGTATGTGTGTTGATTGTAGAGGCATTAATAATATCACTATTCGTTATCGTCATCCTATTCCTAGGCTAGATGATATGCTTGATGAATTGAGTGGCTCTACAATATTCTCCAAAGTTGATTTGCGTAGTGGCTACCATCAAATTCGTATGAAATTGGGAGATGAATGGAAAACAGCATTTAAAACTAAGTTTGGATTATATGAGTGGTTAGTCATGCCTTTTGGGTTAACTAATGCACCTAGTACTTTCATGAGATTAATGAACGAAGTTTTACGTGCTTTCATTGGACGATTTGTGGTAGTTTACTTTGATGACATATTGATTTATAGTAGATCTTTGGAAGAACATTTGGAACATTTACGTGCTGTTTTTATTGCTCTACGTGATGCACGTTTGTTTGGTAACCTTGGGAAGTGCACCTTTTGCACCGACCGAGTATCTTTTCTTGGCTATGTTGTTACTCCACAGGGAATTGAAGTTGATAAAGCCAAGATTGAAGCTATTGAGAGATGGCCGCAGCCCAAAACGGTCACCCAAGTGAGGAGTTTTCTTGGCCTCGCTGGATTCTATAGGCGTTTTGTGAGAGATTTCAGCACCATTGCTGCACCTCTCAATGAGCTTACAAAGAAAGATGTGCCTTTTCTTTGGGGTACCGCACAGGAAGAAGCCTTCACGGTATTGAAAGATAAGTTGACACATGCTCCTTTACTCCAACTTCCTGATTTTAATAAGACTTTTGAGCTTGAATGTGATGCTAGTGGAATTGGATTAGGAGGTGTGTTATTACAAGATGGCAAACCTGTTGCATACTTTTCTGAAAAATTGAGTGGGCCTAGTCTGAATTATTCTACTTATGATAAAGAATTATATGCTCTTGTTCGGACTTTAGAAACATGGCAACATTATTTATGGCCCAAAGAATTTCTTATACATTCTGATCATGAATCTTTGAAACATATTAAAAGTCAAGCTAAACTGAATCGTAGACATGCTAAATGGGTTGAATTCATTGAGACTTTCCCTTATGTCATTAAACACAAGAAGGGAAAAGAAAATGTTATTGCTGATGCATTGTCTCGTCGCTATACTATGCTTTCACAACTTGACTTCAAAATATTTGGTTTGGAGACCATCAAAGATCAATATGTGCATGATGCTGATTTTAAAGATGTAATGCAGAATTGTAAAGAAGGAAGAATGTGGAACAAGTTTGTTGTTAACGATGGATTTGTGTTTCGTGCTAACAAGCTATGCATTCCAGCTAGCTCCGTTCGTCTTTTGTTGTTGCAGGAGGCGCATGGAGGAGGATTAATGGGACACATTGGCGTGAAGAAGACGGAGGACGTACTTGCTACACATTTCTTTTGGCCAAAGATGAGACGGGATGTTGAGCGTTTTATTGCTCGCTGCACTACATGTCAAAAAGCTAAGTCACGACTCAATCCTCATGGTTTATATATGCCTTTGCCTGTACCTAGTGTTCCTTGGGAGGATATATCTATGGACTTTGTTTTAGGTTTACCTCGAACAAAGAAGGGGAGGGATAGCATATTTGTTGTCGTGGATAGATTCTCGAAAATGGCACACTTTATACCATGTCATAAAAGCGATGATGCTGTTAATGTTGCTGATTTGTTCTTTCGTGAAATTATTCGCTTGCATGGTGTGCCAAATACTATTGTTTCAGATCGTGATACTAAATTTCTTAGCCACTTTTGGAGATGTTTATGGGCTAAGTTGGGGACTAAACTACTTTTTAGTACTACTTGTCACCCCCAAACTAATGGACAAACTGAAGTAGTCAATAGAACGTTGTCTACTATGCTTAGGGCTGTTTTGAAGAATAATAAGAAAATGTGGGAGGAATGCTTGCCTCATATTGAATTTGCTTATAATCGTTCATTGCATTCTACTACTAAGATGTGCCCTTTTGAAGTTGTGTATGGTTTCCTACCTCGTGCACCTATTGATTTGTTGCCTCTTCCATCTTCGGAGAAGGTTAATTTTGATGCTAAACAACATGCTGAATTGATTTTAAAAATGCATGAGTTAACTAAGGAAAACATTGAGCGCATGAATGCTAAATATAAACTTGCTGGAGATAAGGGTAGAAAACATGTTGTGTTTGCACCTGGAGATCTTGTTTGGTTACATTTGCGTAAGGATAGATTTCCTGATTTGCGCAAATCAAAGTTAATGCCACATGCTGATGGTCCCTTTAAGGTGTTAGAGAAAATAAATGATAATGCATATAAACTTGAGCTGCCTGCAGATTTTGGGGTTAGTCCCACTTTTAACATTGCAGATTTGAAGCCTTATTTGGGTGAGGAAGATGAACTTCTGTCGAGGACGACTTCATTTCAAGAAGGGGAGGATGATGAGGACATCAATACAATTGTTACACCCACAGCCCCTGCTGCTATACATACTGGACCAATTACTAGAGCTCGTGCACGCCAACTAAATTACCAGGTACTTTCGTTTCTTGGTAATGATTCTAATGTTCATGAGAATATGATGCTGCCTAAATTGGATACATTTGTTTTGCTTACAAATGAAGGGCCTAGCTTGGAGAAGGATGAACATTGGAGCAAGAACAAGCATGGAGATGATGGCATGCGCAAGGGGAACAAGAACGGAGTTACAAGTGATGATTTCAGGACTTTGAAGCCACCATAATGGGTGCATGAAGCCTTGGACGAAATATGCAAGATGCCACTTCATAAATTTCGTCCCGAGGCTATTTTAGGTGCTGCATCACCTTATTATTGGGCCAGGCCCATGTAATTTCGAAATACAGAAGTATAGGCTATTTTTAGAGTCCGTATGTGTGGGGAAACAAGAGATAGGGTTGATTTCGGACCCCTCCACCAAGGGCCACGAAATTCCCCCCTCTTCCTCCATATATACAGCCCTTAGGGCATCGTTTAGACTTTGGGTTTTGTTTAGATTAAAAGTTCGCCATAGCTGCAACTTCGCGTACTTCGTTTGTGTTCAACGACCAGACAAAGGCGTCACAGAACCCCACCTTGATCAATAAAGCTTTCATCTTATATTCGCAATATCCAGATTGCAATCTTAGTTTCTTGCTTGTTCTTCGTTTGCTCGCAGGAAACAGACCCTCGTGGTCAGGTTGATCGTGCTCCGGCGTGGTCAATAACCTCTCGGAGTTGGTTTAGCGATTGCTAAGGCGCGACGTCCTCGCACGTTCGTAGTCGGATCGTCAAAGTCGACTTCCACCAAAGCGATATCCATCATCTCATCGAAAGACGGGACACCTTTGCCTCTATCAGCATGCCATCATCTCCATGCTTGTTCTTGCTCCAATTTCATCCTTCTCCAAGCTAGGCCCTTCATTTGTAAGCAAAACAAATGTATCCAATTTAGGCAGCATCATATTCTCATGAACATTAGAATCATTACCAAGAAACGAAAGTACCTGGTAATTTAGTTGGCGTGCACGAGCTCTAGTAATTGGTCCAGTATGTATAGCAGCAGGGGCTGTGGGTGTAACAATTGTATTGATGTCCTCATCATCCTCCCCTTCTTGAAATGAAGTCGTCCTCGATCGAAGTTCATCTTCCTCACCCAAATAAGGCTTCAAATCTGCAATGTTAAAAGTGGGACTAACCTCAAAATCTGCAGGCAGCTCAAGTTTATATGCATTATCATTTATTTTCTCCAACACCTTAAAGGGACCATCAGCACGTGGCATTAACTTTGATTTGCGCAAATCAGGAAATCTATCCTTATGCAAATGTAACCAAACAAGATCTCCAGCTGCAAACACAACATGTTTTCTACCCTTATCTCCAGCAAGTTTATATTTAGCATTCATCCGCTCAATGTTTTCCTTAGTTAACTCATGCATTTTTAAAATCAATTCAGCACGTTGTTCAGCATCAAAATTAACCTTCTCCGAAGATGGAAGAGGCAACAAATCAATAGGTGCATGAGGTAGGAAACCATACACAACTTCAAAAGGGCACATCTTAGTAGTAGAATGCAATGAATGATTATAAGCAAATTCAATATGAGGCAAGCATTCCTCCCACATTTTCTTATTATTCTTCAAAACAGCCCTAATCATAGTACACAATGTTCTATTGACTACTTCAGTTTGTCCATCAGTTTGGGGGTGACAAGTAGTACTAAAAAGCAGTTCAGTCCCCAACTTAGCCCATAAACATCTCCAAAAGCGGCTGAGAAATTTAGTATCACGATCTGAAACAATAGTATTTGGCACACCATGCAAGCGAATAATTTCATGAAAGAACAAATCAGCAACATTAACAGGATCATCGCTTTTATGACATGGTATAAAGTGTGCCATTTTCGAGAATCTATCCACGACAACAAATATGCTATCCCTCCCCTTCTTTGTTCGAGGTAAACCTAAAACAAAGTCCATAGATATATCCTCCCAAGGAACACCAGGTACAGGCAAAGGCATATATAAACCATGAGGATTGAGTCGTGACTTAGCTTTTTGACATGTAGTGCAGCGAGCAATAAAACGCTCAACATCCCATCTCATATTTGGCCAAAAGAAATGTGTAGCAAGTACGTCCTCCGTCTTCTTCACGCCAAAGTGTCCCATTAATCCTCCTCCATGCGCCTCCTGCAACAACAAAAGACGAACGGAGCTAGCTGGAATGCATAGCTTGTTAGCACGAAACACAAATCCATCGTTAACGACGAACTTGTTCCACATTCTTCCTTCTTTACAATTCTGCATTACATCTCTAAAATCAGCATCATGCACATATTGATCTTTGATGGTCTCCAAACAAAATATTTTGAAGTCAAGCTGTGAAAGCATAGTATAGCGACGAGACAATGCATCAGCAATAACATTTTCTTTTCCCTTCTTGTGTTTAATGACATAAGGGAAAGTCTCAATGAATTCAACCCATTTAGCATGTCTACGATTCAGTTTAGCTTGACTTTTAATATGTTTCAAAGATTCATGATCAGAATGTATAACAAATTCTTTGGGCCATAAATAATGTTTCCATGTTTCTAAAGTCCGAACAAGAGCATATACTTCTTTATCATAAGTAGAATAATTCAGACTAGGCCCACTCTGATAGAGGCAAAGTGATGAGGACATCAATACAATTGTTACACCCACAGCCCCTGCTGCTATACATACTGGACCAATTACTAGAGCTCGTGCACGCCAACTAAATTACCAGGTACTTTCGTTTCTTGGTAATGATTCTAATGTTCATGAGAATATGATGCTGCCTAAATTGGATTTGTTTTGCTTACAAATGAAGGGCCTAGCTTGGAGAAGGATGAACATTGGAGCAAGAACAAGCATGGAGATGATGGCATGCGCAAGGGAAACAAGAACGGAGTTACAAGTAATGATTTCAGGACTTTGAAGCCACCATAATGGGTGCATGAAGCCTTGGACGAAATATACAAGATGTCACTTCATAAATTTCGTCCCGAGGCTATTTTAGGTGCTGCGTCACCTTATTATTGGGCCAGGCCCATGTAATTTCGAAATACATAAGTATAGGCTATTTTTAGAGTCCGTATGTGTGGGGAAACAAGAGATAGGGTTGATTTCGGACCCCTCCACCAAGGGCCACGAAATTCCCCCCCTCTTCCTCCATATATACAGCCCTTAGGGCATCGCTTAGACTTTGGGTTTTGTTTAGATTAAAAGTTCGCCATAGCTGCAACTTCGCGTACTTCGTTTGTGTTCAACGACCAGACAAAGGCGTCACAGAACCCCACCTTGATCAATAAAGCTTTCATCTTATATTCGCAATATCCAGATTGCAATCTCAGTTTCTTGCTTGTTCTTCGTTTGCTCGCAGGAAACAGACCCTCGTGGTCAGGTTGATCGTGCTCCGGCGTGGTCAATAACCTCTCGGAGTTGGTTTAGCGATTGCTAAGGCGCGACGTCCTCGCACGTTCGTAGTCGGATCGTCAAAGTCGACTTCCACCAAAGCGATATCCATCATCTCATCGAAAGACGGGACACCTTTGCCTCTATCAGGATATGAGTCCGCTAGTGACTATGATGAGGAGACATTGGCTCTTATTACACGTGAAGAACATGGTGGAGATGATTCTGATCATGAGACGCAATACATGGCTCCTGAAGACGCTGACAGGTATGAATGTTTAGTTGCTCAACGTGTTTTGAGTGTGCAGGTCACACAAGCTGAGCAAAATCAGAGGCACAATTTGTTCCATACCAAGGGAGTTGTGAAGGAACGTTCTGTGCGCGTCATCATAGACGGAGGGAGCTGCAACAACTTGGCTAGCATGGAGATGGTGGAGAAGCTTTCTCTCACCACAAGACCACATCCACATCCTTACTACATCCAATGGTTCAACAACAGCGGCAAGGTTAAGGTAACACGTACTGTTCGTGTGCATTTTAGTATCTCTACATATGCTGATTATGTTGATTGTGATGTGGTACCTATGCAAGCATGTTCCTTATTACTTGGTAGACCATGGCAATTTGATAAAAATTCTGTACACCATGGTAGAAACAATCACTATACTCTTGTTCATAAGGATAAAAATATTACTTTGCTTCCTATGACTCCTGATTCCATTTTGAAAGATGATATTAATAGAGCTAATAAAGCACAACAGGAGAAGAATAAGAGTGAAAATCAGATTGTGGCAAAAGAATTTGAGCAACAAATGAATCCTAATAATAAACCATCTAGTGTTGCTTCTGAAATTAAATTGAAAAGTGCATGTTTATTTGCCACCAAATCTGATATTGATGAGCTAGATTTCAGCAAATCTGTTTGCTATGCTTTTGTGTGCAAAGAGGCATTATTTTCATTCGAGGACGTGCCTTCCTCTTTGCCTCCTGCTGTCACTAACATTTTGCAGGAGTTCGCTGACGTTTTTCCACAAGACGTGCCACCGGGATTACCGCCTATTCGAGGGATTGAGCATCAGATTGACTTAATTCCCGGTGCTTCACTGCCAAACCGTGCACCATACCGTACCAATCCAGAGGAGACGAAGGAGATTATGCGTCAAGTACAAGAGCTTCTCGACAAAGGTTATATACGCGAATCCCTTAGTCCTTGTGCTGTTCCTATTATTCTAGTGCCGAAAAAGGATGGTACATCACGTATGTGTGTTGATTGTAGAGGCATTAATAATATTACTATTCGTTATCGTCATCCTATTCCTAGGCTAGATGATATGCTTGATGAATTGAGTGGCTCTACAATATTCTCCAAAGTTGATTTGCGTAGTGGCTATGATGAGGACATCAATACAATTGTTATACCCACAGCCCCTGCTGCTATACATACTGGACCAATTACTAGAGCTCGTGCACGCCAACTAAATTATCAGGTACTTTCGTTTCTTGGTAATGATTCTAATGTTCATGAGAATATGATGCTGCCTAAATTGGATACATTTGTTTTGCTTACAAATGAAGGGCCTAGCTTGGAGAAGGATGAACATTGGAGCAAGAACAAGCATGGAGATGATGGCATGCGCAAGGGGAACAAGAACGGAGTTACAAGTGATGATTTCAGGACTTTGAAGCCACCATAATGTGTGCATGAAGCCTTGGACGAAATATACAAGATGCCACTTCATAAATTTCGTCCCGAGGCTATTTTAGGTGCTGCGTCACCTTATTATTGGGCCAGGCCCATGTAATTTCGAAATACATAAGTATAGGCTATTTTTAGAGTCCGTATGTGTGGGGAAACAAGAGATAGGGTTGATTTCGGACCCCTCCACCAAGGGCCACGAAATCCACCCCCTCTTCCTCCATATATACAGCCCTTAGGGCATCGTTTAGACCTTGGGATTTGTTTAGTTAAAAGTTAGCCATTGCAACTTCGTGTACTTCGTTTGTGTCCAACGACCAGACCAAGACCGCTTCCGGATCCCCACCATTATCAATACTTCATATATATTCGCAATATTCAGATTGCTTTATCATATTCTTGCTCGTTCTTCGATTGCTTGCAGGAATAGACTTTCGTGGTCAGGTTGATCGTGCTCCAGCGTGGTCAATAACCTCTCGGAGTTGGTTTAGCGATTGCTAAGGCGCAACGTCGTGCACGTTTGTAGTCGGATCGTCAAAGTCGTCTCCACCAAATCGATAGTTATCATCTCATCGAAAGATCGGGACACCTCGCCTCTATCAAGTGGTATCAGATTTCCAGGTTGCTCGGTGAGATTTTACAGTTTTTCGTAGTTTAGATCGAGTCTGTTCTTCATACCTACAGTCCACGAAAAAGCCACAAAAAAAATTAGGGTTAGTTCATCATATCCGAACCAATCTGAGCCTTTGCATAATCTTTTTAGGGTTTTGCTTTGTTGAATTTGCGGTTGCATCGTCGTGTCTAGTTGCTGGTCTTAGAGTCTAGTCTTTTAGAGTTTCGAGTTCTGGTCATAAGTTGTCACGCCGCCGCCGCACCATCATCATCACCCCTGCCATCTACCACCACCGCTTATCCGCCACCGCTTCGAATCCGTATCCATATACCACCACAGCTGTCATATACCACCACTGCTGCCATCTACCACCATATATCCACCACCAATCCGAGTTCTTGTCATATTAGGTTTGTTTTTGAGATCCATCTAGATTCCGATTCGTGTTTCCTTGCCGGAGTAGGTTTTGGAAAAAAAAAAGAAAAAAAAGAGTCGGGTAGCCACGCTCCGTTTAGGCCCAAAATTTTTCGAAAACACATTTTTCGAAAAAATTTCTGGCTATCCTATTTTTAGGTGTTTCTGAGTGTTTTGAGACAGGTGCCATTATAGGATTTTTTTTTGACCCGTTTCCAGTTTTTGGGTCCGGGTAGTCAAAAAACATTTCGTGCCCCTCCTGTCAGTTTGAGCTAAGAAGAGTTTTGAGACACTCGCCATTATAGTGATTTTTCACAAAAAAAAAGCGAAAAAAAAATTCCAGAGTGTGCTTTTCCCTTGTTTACGTGCCGCGCCGTGATTTTTTTAGTGTTCTAGGCTCGCGTCTCTAGCACAGTCTAGCCTAGGGCCAGCACAGTACCGCCGTTGAGCGTTTATTCAACTTTGCATCTCTGAATTGATTATTGCTGACCCTTTTTGCTACCATATTATAAGCCTTCCCAGCTCCACATACATCTACGTCGTGCGTTTGACTCTCCTTGGTAATCGCTCTATCCAAGCTTTGAGAGTTTTTGACTACAACGGTTGCCGATCACCGCCTGCTGCTTGGTAAGAACTGGTAAGAATTTGAGATTTGCTTGACGGATTTGTGACACCACCACCACCACTTGTTCGTAGTCTGTAGGATCATATTCTTGTGTGTTTCTATTGCTGCTAACCATGCCAGGATCACAAGCCGACGAGATTGACTGGGAGAATTTATCGAACAAGGAGCTTCATGATAAGTTTCAGCAAATGATGACTGAACAGGTGCAAGATGTGCTGAACAATTTTGAAGAGGCCATGGAGAAGATCACTGGCTTTGAGAAGACGTTCGAAACAAAGCTCGATAACAAGTTTAATGAATTGCTCGCGCGTCTTCCACCACCACCACCCGCTGCAGCTAACGCACCTCTCCAACAACAACAACAACAACGACTACCTCCACGTCGCGAAGCAGACCTCCGCCGAGCAAGCCGTGTTCCTCTTGCGTTTGGCCAAACTGTTGGTGCTGCTG
>NW_021220786.1:0-555 GCF_002162155.2 Triticum dicoccoides
AGGGTGCTCAGGATTCCCGAGGGCCATTGTGAGCTCATCGTTCTCTCTATCTGGAAAGAACGTCCCTTGCTGCACTGCTTCGATATACTGCTGAAGCTTCCTGACTGGTATGTCCATTTGATCGTTCGTCCAAATGCACTTCCCTGTTACAGGGTCCATGGTTCCGCCAGCCCCGAAGAACCAAGTCCGGCAACGGTCTGGCCAGTTAATTGTCTCTGGTTCGATCCCTTTATCAACCAGATCATTCTCAGTCTTGGCCCACTTAGGCCGGGCTACGAGGTAGCCACCTGACCCCGTGCGATGGTGATGCTTCTTCTTCACAGCATTTCGCTTGTTTGTCGCCGACATCTTCTTACTCTTTTCCGATGTCTTGTGGGCCACAAATGCGGGCTAGTGATCTCTGATCTTCTCATATCTGCCCTTGAATTCTGGTGTCTCTTTATTTTCGACAAACTTATTCAGCTCTTTCTTCCACCTCCTGAATAGTTCTGCCATCCTCTTAAGAGCAAAAGACTTGATTAATTACTCTTTAACTGGCTTCTCTGGATCATCCTC
>NW_021220787.1:0-392 GCF_002162155.2 Triticum dicoccoides
TCATAAGACCAGTACAATGTTGAGAAGTGGTCCTTTGTGACCTTGGCCTTGTCATCAAACACTTCCTTTGTGCACAAGAAAAATAGGCTCCCTGGATTGCTCCTTCTCAACTCCTGCCCATAGTCCCATAAAGTGTTGTATTGATCATCATCTTCTCCCCTGATTTCTTTAACGGCTGCTCTTCTTGCCCTTCCCAACTTACTCCTGTGAGCAACTAAGTTAAATTCTTGTTCCACCTTCTCTGAAAATTTCAGTAAGGGCATTTTCTCATTGCCTCTGAACTCTTCTCTGAACTGTTTAGTAAGAAAGGGAGCAGTAAGCACTTTCAGATCCCAAGCTTTGGTGCAAGTATGTTTGTCAGTATACTTCTTGATCTGAATGCTGCTGGATCT
>NW_021220788.1:0-938 GCF_002162155.2 Triticum dicoccoides
GGGGGGGGGGTGCAAGACGACATATGCCACAACGTGGCTTTGTGTGAGGGCAAGACTGCTGCTGATAGGCCCGGGAGCGGGTATGCGAGTAGCACGCGGTAGTTTACCCATTTTCGGGGCTCTCCGGAGAGATAACACCCCTACTCCTGCATGTCTGAATATATCTGGTATATCTGGTACAGAGTGCTCCTAGAGTTGTATCATTGGTTAGTGCCATAGGCATCTGACTTTGTATATGCGGGTGGCCGGGTAGGCAAGGATGCTCTAGTGGCTGAATGGCTCATGGCCATGAGTGTGTGCGTGAGCATACTAGCCCGTGGGAGTGGATGGATGGATGTGTGCCTTATATAGTGTGGCTAGCTTAGCAAGTAAGCTATGTAGGCATGGGAGCAAGGCATGGTGGGATGTCACACTTGTACCCTGGGTCACTTCATAAATAGTGCCCAGGGACAAGTGTCACTGTACATGATGGCTGGGGTGACACGTGAATAGTGCCCGGGTACGGCTGTCTCGTCGGTGTCGGGTCGGGCTGCAGTCGGCAGCCGGCTGGTTGGCGCAGTCGGCAGCCGACTGGTTGGCGCAGTCGGCAGTCGGACGGGGAGCCGGCAGGAGCGGCCGGGCAGTCGGACTGAGGGGCTTTGCTAGCCCCGATGTCTTGAATAATTGTCTTGCCGTCTTCGGGGTACCTGTCGCCCATTACTCCGACAGTAGCCCCCAAGCCTCCGGGCAACTTGGCAAAGTTGGGCGGAGGTTTTTTGGCGGGTATTTATGGAAATGATCATAAAAAGACAAAGTTAGTCCACGCAGATATATCAAATGATTGCTTTTAGCATTGCAAGTTTTATGCGGAGGGTGCCGACTCGGTTTCGTCCGAGCCCCCTAAATCTTTTTCGTGTTCCCTCCGCTTTTTGGCTTGTGCTCTCGCTCGCCGGACAGCC
>NW_021220789.1:0-671 GCF_002162155.2 Triticum dicoccoides
TGTGTACCAGACCTGACGTATGCTTAGCAATAAGCTTGGCATGAAGGTACCAAAGTAATCCAGGAGTGGATCACTGGACAGCGGTCAAGAACATCCTGAAATACCTGAAAAGGACTAAGGATATGTTTCTCGTATATGGAGGTGACAAAGAGCTAGTCGTAAATGGTTACGTGATGCAAGCTTTGACACTGATCCGGACGATTCTAAATCGCAAACCGGATACGTGTTTTTATTAAACGGTGGAGCTGTAAGTTGGTGCAGTTCTGAACAAAGCGTCGTGGCGGGATCTACATGTGAAGCGGAGTACATAGCTGCTTCTGAAGCAGCGAATGAAGGAGTCTGGATGAAGGAGTTCATTTCCGATCTAGGTGTCATACCTAGTGCATCGGGACCAATGAAGATCTTCTGTGACAATACTGGTGCAATTGCCTTGGCAAAGGAATCCAAATTTCACAAGAGGACCAAGCACATCAAGAGATGCTTCAATTCCATTCGGGACCAAGTCCAAGTGGGAGACATAGAGATTTGCAAAATACATACGGATCTAAATGTTGCAGACCCGTTGACTAAGCCTCTCTCACGAGCAAAACATGATCAGCACCAAGACTCCATGGGTGTTAGAATCATTACTATGTAATCTAGATTATTGACTCTAGTGCAAGTGGGAGACT
>NW_021220790.1:0-2051 GCF_002162155.2 Triticum dicoccoides
GGAGTCTCATCCCGACTTGTGGGGGAATCATAGACTCCATCATCCTTTCCTCACTTCTGACAATGCTCTAATAATGATGATCATCACACTTCTATTTTTCTTACAACTCAACAATTACAACTCGATACTTAGAACAAAATATGACTCTATATGAATGCCTCCGGCAGTGTACCGGGATATGCAATGAAACATGAGTGACATGTATGAAAGAATTATGAAAGGTGGCTTTTGCCACAAATACGATGTCAACTACATGATCATGCTAGCAATATGACAATGATGGAGCGTGTCATAATAAACGGAACGGTGGAAAGTTGCACGGCAATATATCTCAGAATGGCTATGGAAATGCCATGATAGGTAGGTATGGTGGCTGTTTTGAGGAAGGTTTATGGTGGGTGTATGATACCGGCGAAAGGTGCACGGTATTAGAGAGGCTAGCAATGGTGGAAGGATGGGAAAAAGTGCGTATAATCCATGGACTCAACATTAGTCATAAAGAACTCATATACTTATTGCAAAAATCTAGAAGTTATCAAAGCAAAGTATTACGCGCATGCTCCTAGGGGTATATATTGGTAGGAAAATACCATCACTCGTCCCCGACCGCCACTCATAAGGAAGACAATCAATAAATAAATCATGCTCCGAGTTCATCACATAACGGTTCACCATACGTGCATGCTACGGGAATCACAAACTTCAACACAAGTATTCTTTAAATTCATAACTACTCAACTAGCATGACTCTAATATTATCACCTTCATATCTCAAAACAATTATCAAGCATCAAACTTATCTTAGTATTCAACACACCCAAAAGAAAGTTTCACATATCTTGAGTACCAAGTATATTAACATTAAGCAAATTACCATGCTATTAACGACTCTCAAAATAATCTAAGTGAAGCATGAGAGATCAAGTTTCTTTAAAACAAATCCACCACCGTGCTCTAAAATATCTAAGTGAAGCACTAGAGCAAAAATTATCACGCTCAAAAGATATAAGTGAAGCACTATGAGCAAACTATCAAGCTCAAAATATATAAGTGAAGCACATAGAGTATTCTAACAAATTTCAATTCATGTATGGCTCTCTCAAAAGGTGCGTAAAGCAAGGATGATTGTGGTAAACTAACAAGCAAATACGCAAATAATACAAGACGCTCCAAGCAAAACACATATCATGTTGGTGAATAAAAATATAGCTCCAAGTAAATTACCGATGGAACTGGACGAAAGAGGGGATGCCTTCCGGGGCATCCCCAAGCTTTGACTTTTTTGTGTCCTTGGATTATCTTGGGGGTTCCATGGGCATCCCCAAGCTTAGGCTCTTGCCACTCCTTGCTCCATAATCTATCAAAAGAATTCACCCCAAACTTGAAAACTTCACAACACAAAACTCGATAGAAATCTCGTGAGCTCCGTTAGAGAAAGAAAACAAAAGACTACTTTAAGGTACTGTAATTAACTCATTCTTTATTTATATTTGTGTTAAACCTACTGTATTCCAACTTCTCTATGGATTATAAACTATTTTACTAGCCATAGATTCATCAAAATAAGCAAACAACACACGCAAAACAGAATCTGTCAAAAACAGAACAGTCTGTTGTAATCTGTAACTAATGCAAACTTATGGAACTCTAAAAGTTCTACCAAAATAGGAAGTCCTGGACAATTTGTTTATTGATCATCATCAAAAAGAATCAACGCAAAATCACGTTCCTGTGATTTATCATAACTAAATTCGTGTGCGCAAAGTTTCTGTTTTTCAGCAGAATCAAATCAACTATCATCGTAGGTTATCCTATAGGTCCTACTTGGCACAAACACTAATTAAAACATAAAACCGCATACAAACACAAGGTAGATGGATTATTTATTCCTAAACAGAAGCAAAAACAAAAAACTAAAAATAAAATTGGGTTGCCTCCCAACAAGCGCTATCGTTTAACGCCCCTAGCTAGGCATAAAAGCAAGGATAGATCTAGGTATTGCCATATTTGGTAGGCAATCCATAAGTGGCTCTCATGATAGATTCATATGG
>NW_021220791.1:0-2051 GCF_002162155.2 Triticum dicoccoides
GGAGTCTCATCCCGACTTGTGGGGGAATCATAGACTCCATCATCCTTTCCTCACTTCTGACAATGCTCTAATAATGATGATCATCACACTTCTATTTTTCTTACAACTCAACAATTACAACTCGATACTTAGAACAAAATATGACTCTATATGAATGCCTCCGGCAGTGTACCGGGATATGCAATGAAACATGAGTGACATGTATGAAAGAATTATGAAAGGTGGCTTTTGCCACAAATACGATGTCAACTACATGATCATGCTAGCAATATGACAATGATGGAGCGTGTCATAATAAACGGAACGGTGGAAAGTTGCACGGCAATATATCTCAGAATGGCTATGGAAATGCCATGATAGGTAGGTATGGTGGCTGTTTTGAGGAAGGTTTATGGTGGGTGTATGATACCGGCGAAAGGTGCACGGTATTAGAGAGGCTAGCAATGGTGGAAGGATGGGAAAAAGTGCGTATAATCCATGGACTCAACATTAGTCATAAAGAACTCATATACTTATTGCAAAAATCTAGAAGTTATCAAAGCAAAGTATTACGCGCATGCTCCTAGGGGTATATATTGGTAGGAAAATACCATCACTCGTCCCCGACCGCCACTCATAAGGAAGACAATCAATAAATAAATCATGCTCCGAGTTCATCACATAACGGTTCACCATACGTGCATGCTACGGGAATCACAAACTTCAACACAAGTATTCTTTAAATTCATAACTACTCAACTAGCATGACTCTAATATTATCACCTTCATATCTCAAAACAATTATCAAGCATCAAACTTATCTTAGTATTCAACACACCCAAAAGAAAGTTTCACATATCTTGAGTACCAAGTATATTAACATTAAGCAAATTACCATGCTATTAACGACTCTCAAAATAATCTAAGTGAAGCATGAGAGATCAAGTTTCTTTAAAACAAATCCACCACCGTGCTCTAAAATATCTAAGTGAAGCACTAGAGCAAAAATTATCACGCTCAAAAGATATAAGTGAAGCACTATGAGCAAACTATCAAGCTCAAAATATATAAGTGAAGCACATAGAGTATTCTAACAAATTTCAATTCATGTATGGCTCTCTCAAAAGGTGCGTAAAGCAAGGATGATTGTGGTAAACTAACAAGCAAATACGCAAATAATACAAGACGCTCCAAGCAAAACACATATCATGTTGGTGAATAAAAATATAGCTCCAAGTAAATTACCGATGGAACTGGACGAAAGAGGGGATGCCTTCCGGGGCATCCCCAAGCTTTGACTTTTTTGTGTCCTTGGATTATCTTGGGGGTTCCATGGGCATCCCCAAGCTTAGGCTCTTGCCACTCCTTGCTCCATAATCTATCAAAAGAATTCACCCCAAACTTGAAAACTTCACAACACAAAACTCGATAGAAATCTCGTGAGCTCCGTTAGAGAAAGAAAACAAAAGACTACTTTAAGGTACTGTAATTAACTCATTCTTTATTTATATTTGTGTTAAACCTACTGTATTCCAACTTCTCTATGGATTATAAACTATTTTACTAGCCATAGATTCATCAAAATAAGCAAACAACACACGCAAAACAGAATCTGTCAAAAACAGAACAGTCTGTTGTAATCTGTAACTAATGCAAACTTATGGAACTCTAAAAGTTCTACCAAAATAGGAAGTCCTGGACAATTTGTTTATTGATCATCATCAAAAAGAATCAACGCAAAATCACGTTCCTGTGATTTATCATAACTAAATTCGTGTGCGCAAAGTTTCTGTTTTTCAGCAGAATCAAATCAACTATCATCGTAGGTTATCCTATAGGTCCTACTTGGCACAAACACTAATTGAAACATAAAACCGCATCCAAACACAAGGTAGATGGATTATTTATTCCTAAACAGAAGCAAAAACAAAAAACTAAAAATAAAATTGGGTTGCCTCCCAACAAGCGCTATCGTTTAACGCCCCTAGCTAGGCATAAAAGCAAGGATAGATCTAGGTATTGCCATATTTGGTAGGCAATCCATAAGTGGCTCTCATGATAGATTCATATGG
>NW_021220792.1:0-2322 GCF_002162155.2 Triticum dicoccoides
AGAGGTGTGTGAACATGTCCTACGGTGTGTGAGCTAAGCGTGTGAACACGATTTGGTAAAGGTAGCGGTGAGAGGCCATGTAGGAGTACATGGTGGGTTGTCTCATTGCAGCCGTCCTCAGGAACTGAGTTCTGTGTTTGTGATCCATGACCAGTTACTACCACACATTGGGTTCCGGTAACTCGACCCCTCTCGACTTATTAATCAACATGATCTCTGTCCAGGAGTTGCAACTAGTTTCTGGCGTTTGTAGGTAGTGTTAGTAGTCTACCAAGTGGCACCCGGTACAGGTGGGCTTGGGACAGACTAGGCACAGTGGCACGGTGTACCAAGTGGCACCCGGTTGGTGGGCTTGGGAACCCTGCACACATCGTTTGGGGCCGTGAGCGACACCCCGGCCGGATCTCCTTGCGGATGGAACCCGAATAGGCGATAAACCTGGACTAGACACTTGTTCGGTTAGTCAGGTCGTGGCCGACTCCCTCGCCCGGCTTCCGCTTGAAGGTTGCTGAGGTACATGACGTGTACAGGGCGATAAGTGGCGAGAGCGTGTGTGAAGAAGTACACCCCTGCAGGGTTAACATCATCTATTCGAATAGCCGGATTCCTCGGATATGGAAACTTGGACCCCTTGCATAGTTCATAGACAAGTGTAAGTGGATACTCTAAAATACGCAAGATAAGCGTGAGTGTTATGGATGGCGTTCTCGTAGGGAGACGGGAGCGGATCCATAGTGGTGTATTGATATGGTGAATATGTGGACTCGTGTGCGCCACCTCAAAAGAGTTACTTGCAGTCGTAGTTCAGGATAGCCACAGAGTCAAAGCTGGCTTGCTGCAGTTAAACCCCACCATCCCCTTTGTTGATAATGATGCATATGTAGATAGTTCTGATGTAAGTCTTGCTGGGTACATTTGTACTCACGTTTGCCTATTTTATGTTTTTGCAGAGAGACTTCAGTCTCACTAGTAATTCCGCGTGGTCTTCGACGTTTAGCTTGTTACCTCAGCTACGATCTTGTGCCCTCGGCAGGATCTGGTAGATAGTCAGGCTTCTCATCCTTTTTCATTTATAGATGTCTATACCCAGACATGATAGCTTCCGCTTGTGCTTTGACTTGTATGCTCTGAGTGTTGGGTCATGAGACCCATGTTTGTAATATCTCGCTCCTCGGAGCCTATTGAATAAACTACTGAGTCGTAGAGTCATTTTGTGATGCCATGTTGTATTGCACATATCGAGCATATTGTGTGTATGTTATTGAAATGCTTGGTATGTGTGGGATCTGACTATCTAGTTGTTTATCTTTAGTAGCCTCTCTTACCGGGAAATGTCTCCTAGTGTTTCCACCGAGCCATGGTAGCTTGCTACTGCTCCGGGACACTTAGGCTGGCCGGCATGTGTCCTTCTTCGTTCCTGTGTCTGTCCCTTTGGGGAAATGTCACGCGATGAATACCGGAGTCCTGTTAGCCCGCTACAGCCCGGTTCACCGGAGTCCTGCTAGCCCAGTGCTACAGCCTGGATTCACTCGCTGATGACCGACACATTCGATGCTGGGTCATGGATGCCTGTCCCTGTAAGTCTGTGCCACTTTGGGTTTACGACTAGCCATGTCAGCCCGGGCTCCTTATCATATGGATGCTAGCGACACCGTCATATACGTGTGCCAAAAGGCGCAAACGGTCCCGGGCTAAGGTAAGGCGACACCCGTGGGAATACCATGCGTGAGGCCGCAAAGTGACATGAGGTGTTACATGCTAGATCGATGTGGCATTGAGTCGGGGTCCTGACAGCGTTGGTATCAGAGCCTGACTACCTGTAGGATTACCAAGCCAAACTGGTCGAAGTTGAGTCTAGAAATTCTTTAGTTATATAAGGGAATTGATTGTGGGATGGAACGTAAGGCTCTTTTTACTCCTTATACCTCATGGCCTTCTGATCTGAGACATCATCTTCTCTTCTACGGGGATTAAGAATTAGGCTATCTCTTCTTCCTATCAGGATCACGTGTACTAATCCGTAGACTTATAGAATTGTTGGATTTAAGCTTGAGTTCAGTTTCTTCTACTTCCGTACGTTAACTGTTGATCTCGAAACCTTGATATTGTGTTTCTGAGTGGTTATGCCACCATTTTTGTGAATGTCTCAAATCTTTTCTGAGCATTTACAGCCGTTATGCTGTCCGAGTCATTCCAGGTTTCTAAATAGTCTGATGCATTTGCAAAATCCTTTCCCTCTGGTTTCGATGTTCCTTTATGCCAGCTCAATCACACTAATTGTTGAGTTGAGGTATTCTATTGCCTTGACATTATGTTGGAGTT
>NW_021220793.1:0-403 GCF_002162155.2 Triticum dicoccoides
GGGAAGCTCAGGGCTAAGTCCCTTGCGGAACCTTGCCTGCTTCTTAGCGTCAGTAGAAACCTCTTCAGGGGCATAGCGTGCCAGATTTCCAAATTCACGACTATAAGCATCCACAGTCAGTCTTCCTTGGGTGAAGTTGCAGAATTCCTCCCTCTTGCGATCCATGAGACCTTCCGGAATGTGATGCTCACGGAAAGCCTCACTGAATTCAACCCAAGCAGTGATTTGGCCGACCGGGCGCATAGCTTCGAAGTTTTCCCACCAAAGGCTAGCAGGGCCTTCGAGGTGATAGGCAGCATAGGTAACCTTGTCGGCTTCGGCTACGTTGGCAGAACGTAGCTTGTGGGTGATGCTGCGAAGCCAGTCATCCGCGTCGAGGGGCTCGACAGAATGGTTAAACTTT
>NW_021220794.1:0-1535 GCF_002162155.2 Triticum dicoccoides
CGTGTACCAATGGTGCTTCGTAGGAGGTGCCTTTACGGCAGGAAGCCGAGCCCGCGGCGACTGACCAAACGAGGTCAGCGCGGCCTTTCAGACGGAACAGGAGTGCGGCGTGAATCGAAACGTCGCCGCAAAGGTATGGTGCACCATTGTCTTTTAAGGGAAAGACTCCTGGGAGGTATATTAATGCTCATGATTCTTCCAGGAGAAAGAGCGCTTGCCGGACTGAGTCCGGAGAGGGTGCCAACCAAGCCTCCGCCAGCCAGGCTCCAACGCCTGGTCCGGAGGGGGAGGCGAGCGCAAGGCACGAGCCGGATGCTCCTCCAACGGAGGATGCCGACAGGTTGTCCGCCACCAGGTCTGAGGTGGAGAGCGCCATGAATCACAGGCGTCGTCGGACAGTTCTTCGTGACGCGTGTTTCTCCCCAGAGGCGTTGAATGCCTTTAATGCAGGAGACGCGCACCTCCGTGCTTCTCAAGATGGTTTAACTAGAGCCACGGAGCAGTATGTAAAAGACATACGGGTGAGGAATTTTAATAGTTATATATTCCAGTAGCCCCCGAGACTTAAATTAGTTAAACTAACTGATTTAAGGATCATTTGTTATGCAGGATCTTACCGAGAAGAATACCCACCTGTCCCAGGAGCTTCAAGACTGCAAGGCCCAACTTGAGGCCGCACTAGCCGCTGCCGGGGGAGCCACGGAGACCCCCTCTGGTAATTCATATTTTGAAAAGAGAAGTAGTTTATGAAGTGCTGCGTGTGTGTATAGTCTGACAATAATATTGCAGAGGGTGCCGGACTAGATCCGGACAAGCAACATCTACTGCGCCAGTTGAAGGCCGGCGAGAAGGTGCTTATGAGGGTGCAGCAGGAGAGGAACAAACTCCAAGATGCCAACACCCAACTGGGCGAAGAACTAAAAGATGTTCGGGTCCAGCTGTCTAACTCCGTAAAGGAGAATCGGCAGCTTCGTCGCGGCATTTATAGTAAGTGCTTGAGCAAACTCTTTTGAAAAGAAGAGTTCGGCGAGGAAGTCGATTGACAGAAATGTGTCTGTAGGTGTGCTCACGGGTCGTCCGGCGGAGGAGATGCCTGGTTCCATGGGAGACCCTCTTCCCGAGCTGCTGCAACTGCATGAACGTGTTTGGCAGGCGATGAGCGGCGTCATTCAGGCCTTATGGCCTTCCGTCTTCCTACCCGAGGGTCTGGGAGGGCTTGCTGAGAAGCTTCAGGGAGTACGGCGGCGTCTCTGTCTGTGGAAGATATAGGCCTGCCGTCAAGGCGCCAGGGAGGCCTGGGCCATGGTGAAGACACGGTACCCGAAGGCTGACCCAAACCACATGGCCGAGGTCAGACCTGTGGGGCCCGATGGGAAGGAGATCCCTGTGAGCCTGATGTACGGCCAAGTAGAGTTGGCCGCGAAATATTCCCAATAGGACTGTAAATTAGACAGCCTGTTAGATGGGATTGAAGAGGAGTACAATCAGTCAGTTTGACGATGTAATTTTAAAATGACATGTAAAATGCCTTCTAG
>NW_021220795.1:0-418 GCF_002162155.2 Triticum dicoccoides
TTGTCACTAGGGCCCGAGTGCCATGATTTCAGATCTGAACCTATTATGTTTTCATGAATATATGTGTGTTCTTGATCCTATCTTGCAAGTCTATAGTCACCTACTATGTGTTATGATCCGGCAACCCCAAAGTGACAATAATCGGGACCACTCCCGGTGATGACCATAGTTTGAGGAGTTCATGTATTCACTATGTGCTAATGCTTTGTTTCGGTTCTCTACTAAAAGGAGGCCTTAATATCCCTTAGTTTCCAATAGGACCCCGCTGCCACGGGAGGGTAGGACAAAAGATGTCATGCAAGTTCTTTTCCATAAGCATGTATGACTATATTCGGAATACATGCCTAAATTACATTGATGAATTGGAGCTAGTTCTATGTCACCCTATGTTATGACTTTTACATGACGAACCGCATCC